>NC_069124.1:33156248-33456248 GCF_026914265.1 Mya arenaria
ATATACACTATATACCTGTCTTAAAATCTTAGCCCCGACGGTGTCGATGAAGCAGACCCGGGAGAGGTCAAGGACGATGTGATGAAGCAGCACGCCGTCCACCGACGCCGTCACCATGTTCGCCTGTCGTGTTGAGCCCTTCGCCGCATCCGTCCACCGGCCGCGACCTGCCCTCGCCGCGGATGACTTTTCCTCACCGCCCCCGCCTTTGTCAAGACTCAGGGAAGAGCTCATCTCGTTGGACTCGTTCACCAGGGTCACAAAGTGCTGGAAACATGAAACATGATCTTTATATACCAAGAGATGGGTATGAACAGGTTTCAGTTGTTTCTTTATAAATTTTAGTTCATTAAGAACAAGGACTGTTGACGGGCGGACGAACGGACGGACGGACAATCAGCAGAATGATAGACTAATAACCAGTCATGATCACAATGCAGTGATAAAAGTATGAAAGCAGACAAACACCTGATGTAAGTAATCACTGATAACTTCATCTGATGCAGTATAACATAATCAACAATTAAGCATAAATTCATTTCGCTTCCCATGTATCGAGCCCTGACATACACCTACGCATTTAGATACATCAAAGTGAAATCATACACATACATAAATATCAAAACCTTTGATGTTTTCGACTTTTTGTAACAAATGATTGAGTACGTAAGCCAACACAGAACAAGACAAATGGGCCGATTGTTCTGAACTTTGTTAACGCTAACAACGTTGTTAACGCAATCGTTGTGAACTTTGAAATAGTAAAATATTTTATGATAAGCTAGCACATTAGCATAACAGTACAACTGAAATGGTTGCCTCAAATATGTTTTGAAATACTGCAAAAGTGTATCCATAAAACTTCCAGAGCAAAAATACGATTTCAAAATTAACAACGATGACGCAATCAGCGTTGTTAACTTTAACAAAGTTAACAATGGGTCTAATTATGTATCTTACATCAACACTGTACTAGGCAGTTGAAGTGTAAGCGGATGCTATTTTCACAATAGTCTTTTAAGTAAAGGAATGTTAAATGTCGTTTGCGGTCAACTTTCAAGACCTAGCTATACATATCATCTGGGCTTATGACCTTCACTAAGACATACAGGATTATTGTTTGTTTCAGTGTAAAATCGCAATATATTTTGCCTTGTGAGCACCAAAAACAATATATATACGAGTGGTATAGCCACGAGTGAAATATTTAATTATGGTGTTCACGAGGTGAAACCAGTCATTTATATAATAAACCAGTTAATAGTATTGCGTTTTGATCCAGAATGCCGTATTGGACTCTCTTGTTTTTTTTGCGGATTTCTATTTTACTTGGCTAGCGCTTCGTGAAATTCGAATCTGAAAAAAAACTCAGTCGAGTACAACCTTCCGGATACTAATCACCCAAGTATTTTACAGACAAATCTCTATAAAACACCGAAAAGCAAATAATAAATTAAATTATTCTAGATATGATTAATAAATATAGCGTTGTATTAAGTTGTTCCCCAATGTCAGGGTAATGAATCACGAGACTTCTAAGGGGTTCTCGTATTGGTCACTACGGGTCACAACCGATGTAAACATTCACGAAAGTAACGTTAATTTCTAAATATATATATATTATAATTATCTTCCATGGCCGAGAGTGTAAGATAGATTCATAGGTGAATGATCATAGGAATATGATCATTCATTACATACACTACTTAAAGTATACTTAAACAAATAAAAGCAACGTGTTCCGGCATAATTGCAATTGTAAAGAAATAGGATATCCTTACATTTGTCCCATTCGTGTTTGCATCATCAGCCTTCTGCATCTTCTTGAGCGCCTTCAGTCTCTTCTCCGGGACAACCCCGGACACCGCGAACACTTGCTTCATGAACAGGGCGCCGTTAGCGTAGTAGATTGGCGAGTTGAATCCAATCACCTTGACACCGGCGGTAGATTGCGTCTGGGAGGGACAGGTTTTATTGGGAAATAAACTTAACAATAATGAGCGCTATAAAATATTTACGTTATTTGCAAACTTATGTCCCAACCTGCATGGCGGCAACAAGTTTACCTTACGTGGATGCCAACTTTGCTCCGTCTTAAGTCGATTAAAGGGCATTGAAGATCAATAACACTCAATTATTGGTCGCTAGATTTAAAACGCAGAAAAAGTAGATGCGCAGATTAGACTGGCGAAGAAGAGCATAATTAAAGGCCGGGAAGGTATTGGAAAACGCAGATGACATATACACTGACATAATTAAGCCAAAGTTTATCACAATCGATATACATACAACGTTTCATGTATATGTATCTTAACAATTTTACCAGCTATAGCAATCGTCGACGACGAAAATTAAAAAAAAAACAACGTTATTTCGAGAACGTGTTGAGGTTCACAGAAAGGTTAATATGTTAGGACAATTGAGTTAACATATATATTATAAGCATGTTCAATACTTACTTGTCTAAATTGTGAGCTGTTTTCGTAGACATATAATTCATCGATTTTCTGCAAGTTTTCTGCCTTCGTTCTGAAAGGGAACACAAAGCAGTGTTTGTTCCATGACATACTGTATAAAACATGAATGCACTGAAATGAAGTCAAAACATTGCGGCGGAATATAGATTTATCGGTATAAACTTGTGTTCCACTCGCAACGCCGCGGCGAGTTGGTGTATCGGTACATGAGTTACACATGTCCTCGCCGTGGCAAGTTATAAGACACGTCTGTCACCCTCCCTTCCGCGGCGAGTTGGTTCATCAGCATCAGTGTTACACTTTCCACAACGAAGCGTCTAGGTATACCAGCATAAGTGTGATACTCTCCACGCCGCGGCAAGTTTGTATAGTAGTATAACTGTTTTTACTCTTTACGGCGAGTTGCTTTAACGATATAGATGTTCAGCTCTCAACGCGGCGAGTTGGTACATCAGCATAAGTGTTGCCACTAACGTAAACCAGCATAACTGTTATGCTCTCCACGCCGCGGCGAGTTGGTATAACGTTTTAGATGTTCCGCTCTTAACGCGGCGAGTTGAGTCATATGTAGGTTAAGGTATCGGCTTTTTATCCTAGAGGTCGTGTGTGTATTTATAGGTATTTTTAGTCATTCATTTCAGCCAACAGATACCTTTTAGCTGACTTTCAGAGAACTAGCTTATGTTTGGCTTAAAAATAATATTGTATGTACGGACCTTTGAGCGCGGACGACGACGGTGAAGAAGGAGAAGAGCATTCCGAGGAGTATCCCGTAGTCCACGTGCAGCACGACCGTCGACAGGAACGTCACCACCCAGATCCACTGCAAACAAACACGTGACACTTGTTGAGGTTTACATAAACAAAGCAACTTTGTAATACAGATGGTGCTCGAAAGTATGGTCTTGTTGTTTCTGAGAAAACCGTAGTACCCGGAGAAAATCGAATTGTCGAGCTTGGTGACCACAAAACTAATTCACATGCGCCCAAACCGGAAATAGAACCCGGGTGACTTAGGTGAGAGGAGACGAATGCGCTACCCGATCAACGGTTCTATTTTAGTCCATGTGTCCATGGTTCTGTTATAAAGCCTTATTGATATATACAAACCATAGCCTTGGAGAAATGTAAAGCGAATTCGAATCATGGGCCGTGTAAATGAAGGAACTTTAAAAATATAACTTCGTCGAGAATTGTCCATTTTCTAAGATGATTTACACGTGAACTAAACATATCTACTTACAAAGTCATACGCGGACGTTCTGTAGATGTGTGGTAGCTCCTTAAACTGTAGAAACAGACTCCGTAAGGCCACCATGATCATGGAAGCTAAAACACACTGAAAACAGGAATATTTTGTGAAATGAACAAACCCCGTACAATCACAAAGATGGTAGAAGCTAGGTCTACAGAGCAGAAGTGTATTTAATGTTGAATTATAACATTTTATTTATAATTGCTGCTTTTTCAGGAAATTTGGTGAAACTTTTCGAACTACTGGCAAATGTATCTGTTATAATTTCTGGTATAGGTGAACAAATGCATGTTTCAGGAAAGCAGTTACTTTTCATTTATTTGACATCAATGCGGATTAAACAAACTAAAATGTCTTGAATAACGAATTCAAGTTCCATAAAAGGTGAAGGTGCGCTTAAACATTGAACCGATTGTCAGATCATTGTTAAAGTTAACTGCGTTGTTAATTGGATCGTTTTTTTAAACTATGTAATACTCTGACAGGCTCATTGACAAATATGTGATCTGCGTTACTTTTCACAAATATTGAGACGACTGATTCATCTATGCTTGTTTTACTTAATTATATCAGCACATCATTAAATATTTTACCCCTAAAAGTTAACAACGATTCCGTTCACAAAGTTGTTTAACAAAGTCCTGACCAATCGGCCCAACATCCAAAAAGTTGGAATCTACTTACATTAGGCAGTGATTCGAACAGTGGTCCTATAGAGACGATCACAATAAGCACCATAGTCGCTGACACCACACTGGCCAGCTGAAAATGAACGCTCATTAATATCACCAACAATGTAAAGGCCTAGTTTAAACCCTCTATAAGTGCCCCCCCCCCCCCCCCCAATTCAAGTATAGTACACGACTTTTGTGTAATGATCTTAATCTTTATTGCCTTGTGCTGTCTATCAGATCTCAGATCTGAATTTCCTACTGTGCAATACTGGAGGTTTTGTTATATAAATGAACAAAACATATTTTCTATTGATTTTTTTGTTTACTTTTTCAAATAATATTAAAAATATAATAACAATGCTTTAGAAAAAGAATTAGAGTAATGTTACATGTTATAAAATAGCCCATTAATATCATTTTACCATGATGCTTCAAAATGTTAATATCACAAATGGTTACCATTAAGGGCCTAGTTTAAGGAATGATTGTCATGTTAATTCTCTGCTGTGCTTCCCTTGTTTATTGCGCTGTTGTCACAACAGGGGTCTAATGTCCTGGGTATGTTGTTGGTTCAGGGTCATTTAGAGTTGACATTTTTAGACTAAGTAGATAATCTCATTGTCTCACTAATAGTGGGGCTGTTAAGGACAATTTTTGGCAGAATCGTGCACTTTGGCTTAAAAATGGTTCCTTGTCACCAGGGGGCGCTGCTAACTTGGGTCCATATAAAAAATAATCAGTAGGGGATGTTTTATGTGTATGCCAAGTGTCATGCTTTTAACCAAAATTTTAGCACGATTTTATGCTTAGCCGCCCCACTATAATACATATTAGCAATATGCATGGCCTTTACGGACAACTCCGTAAAGAGTAATTTATTGAGAGAAGATTTAAAATGAGAAATGAAATGATGTATATGAGTAATGTTAAAAAAGCAAATATAAATCAGTAAACGCTATAAAGGCAGGTTGTGATAACTCTTTGACCTGATGATGTTTTGTTTTTACAAAATATACTGAATGACATGTAAACTTGTCTGGTCGGACAGCAAGTTAATTAACAGATAAGTACGGTACTTCTCAGAATAAAGTAAATATTTTTGTTGTTTTTCACATATAACGTGTGTATAGTTGTTATGTTTAATAACTGATCATAAAAATAATTAAAATAACATTTTACTGTTGAACCATGAATTTTTTTATTTTAATGAAAAGTTGTGCACTTTAATGAAATAAACTGTAATGCAGTTATATATTTTAATAAAAAACATCAGCAGATTACGCAACATCTTTGGAATGAATTACAAATATACTCATAACATACTAATTTCAGTTTTTAAATTAAAGACTACAAAATGATGGCCGTTTAAAAGGAAAGCACCAACCTGTGTCCGTCCGCCGGCGGACTCCTGGACGGAGCTCCGTGACACGGACGCGGCGTAGGGGTAGCAGGCGAAAAATGAACCAAACACGTTTCCGAGGCCGTACGCTATCAACTCCTGTATGAAAAATAAAGGCAGGCAATGATAGAAATAGTGTACAACGCCCGATTTCAACCATCATAATGAACAGAAAGTGCATTTATGAACAGATTAAAACAGACAGGGACCAAGGAAAGTTTTACTTAAAGTCTGGATGAAATCAAATTATGTGCATGATGATGTATGCGTCAATATTCAGGGGTTTTAAGATTTGATATTGGTCAGGACTAAAACATAGGCGGGGCTCAGGTTTGAGAAGGAGATATCTTAACACAAAACAGGGTAAAGTGGATAAGAACCCTTCTGAAATTGTGTCCAAAGTCATTTATACAGTTGAAACTCGCTAAGTCGAACTCTGTTATCTCGATGTTCTGGTTATGTCGAACTTGTCGAACATTTTGGGTTGAGTTAGACATTATTTATGTTTCGGTTATATCGAATTTTCGTTATCTTGAAGTATTTCCCCGAGTCCCAACGACTTCGACATATCGAGTTTTGACATATCAACTCTAGGTACATTCTTAGGTTTCTTATGCAAACGCCTGAGCCTGAGCAATAAACAATATGAACACTAGTACAATAGTCGACATCTAAAAGCCCTCAATCCCGAGTTCTAGATTAATTCTGGGCCAATATTCATAAAACATCTTAGTCATTTCTTAACTTACTAATAGGTTGATTTCCTTAATTCCAATAGAGTTTAAGTGTTATTAACATAAAAGTAGGTATATTACATAACATTAGTGAACATAAAGTACTTTTAAATATTATTATGTTTTTATATCATATAACCAGTGAGATACTTAACTTACAAATGTGATTTAAGTTAGGCGTGTGACTTAAGTTAGGAACTGACTTAAAGCTGCACTCTCACAGATTGAACGTTTTGACAACTTTTTAAGTTTTTGTCTAGGAACGAGCCAATTTTTGCGAAAATCCATGGAAACCAGCGGTATAAGACTGCTGACAAACAATTAGATCGCAGATTTTTATATATGGGTTCAAAAATTGATGTTTTATGTATTTTTTTTAAAGCGTTCGTAACGGTTTAAGCCATGAAACATTTATTTTCACACGGAATATATGAAAATCTGCCCTCTGATCTTTTGTCAGTAATCTTTTATCATTGGTTTGCAGATTTTTACGCAAAACAATGCTCTTTCCAAAACAAAAAATAAAAAAGTTGTAAAAACGGTAAATCTGTGAGAGAGCAGCTTTAAGATGTTTTATGCATACCGGACCTCAGTAAAACTTAGTGGATTTTTTTTATGTATGTTTAATTTTAGGAAAACTAACCATGTCTTCACACCAAGAATATGAAAATAAGAAAGAAAACGGTCCAAAAATTGCCTACGTATTAATTTGATTTAAATTAGAGGACATTTAAAATAATCGATATTCAAAATTCGAAAGTTTTCACTTATTTAAAAATGTTCACTAGGAAGCCTTTTCAATTCTGCCCCTGAATTTAAAATCCCTGAGAATCATGTATCTCACACATGCAGTTCCTTAATGAGAGAGTACCTGGTTGGGGTCGTAGCTGTAGCCGTGTTTCTTGGCGAAGAGTGCGGCAAGAGATACGCACTGAGAGAAGGCCACGATGGCGATAATGAACGCGTCCGCCGTGTACACACTCGCCTTCGGGAGGCTCGGCATCGTCGGCGTCGGCAACCTGGGGACCCACATATACGGTGATTAAGTAGATTAGGATTGATAGGTGATATAAACATCCGTATGTTTCAATGAACATGAGTTTGGTTGATCAAGAAAAATAAATATAAGTATGGTGGACCATCAAACATGTAGATACATTTGGTGGACCCAAAACATGTACATGTATAAAAGTTTGGTGGCCTAGGAAAAATGTATACGGGTTCAGGGGACCAAAAGAAACAACGTCTGCCCAATTACAATTTCCTGACAAACAGGTTACAAAGAATTAAATACATTTTTATAAACAATTATTTATCTTTGAATTATAAAAAATATAATTAATTATTTTAAAATCCAAATGAGGGAATACACATAAGTTTCACATCAAGTTATTAGGAAATATAAGCCTTTTGTACATACTTAATAGTACGCAAATATACATGTACGAATCGACACGCGTGCATCTTTTATTGCATACCCAGGAGGTATTTTGCCGACAATTTTCATGTGGTATTTCTCCGCAAAGCTGAGATAATGGGACACCAAAGTTGCAGCAACAACCTGCAAAATTAGGTTACAATCGATCAATCTCCACCAATTAAGTTGGACAGTTGACATTAATTGGGTTACTAAGTGACAGGTGACACACTTTTCGTGTTACAGGCAATCAATATGCCAGAGAATAAAATAATAGTTTTCTTATCAATCAATCAATCAAACCTATTAATGTCAAATGTATCCCATAAATCCATTTTTAATAAAAAGTGTCTTTTTTACAGTAAATGTCGAGTATGCGTTGAGTTTCTGTCAATTACAAGTGAAAATGTAGACAAATTGCACACATACACACTCTGTGCATTTTAACAGCCGCATTAAACCAATGGACATATATCACATTATAATATAGAAATCAAAAAGGTCATAACTCCGTGAATCGGTCACGTGATAGGTTTGAATGGACGCGGTTTTCTGATCAGGAAAGAAAAATTAATATTTTGCTAAAATCAAGTATCTAAAGCTTATCTTTTTTAATAATATCATTTATGAATGATTTATATAGTAAGTGAAATGTTAGTGTAATGTAAAAGTATATAATGTTAAAATATTAATTATCAGTTCTTTTCTCATGTCTGAGATTTCAAACCTATCATGTTATCGTTGTATATATGTTTAATTGAATGTATTATATCTATCATGTAATGAGGAGCACTTTGTGTTCAAGTTACTTAATAAATAAGTTGAATCTCTTGAATCTCTCGTGAAAAAATACCGATACGTTACGCAGAACGTGCTGATAATATGCGCCTTTAATGAATCATCATGTTTCAATCATTTGACTTTAATGATAAAAACTAAAATAGCATATGATTTGTGTACTGAAATATTACCGATATTTTGGTGGGTCTTTTTAATTTGGGACATTGTGGCTTCGTAGCTATTAATTGAAAATCATATTTATTAATGCTAGTATATTTTTTATCTTGAACGACATTGAAGTGAATAAAAAATGTTAGACTGAATAATTTATAATTTGGAACCAAACAAACATAACATAATAACAAACATTTTAGCTGTGGTACGATATGAACATGTTAAATAAAGCGAAATTTTGGAATTTGACCTTGCAACATGCAAAATAAGCTACCCTATCGTGATTTATGTAGCAGCCTCAGATTAAGAAAGTTCAGTTTGAAGTCACTTTTAACATATCAGTATTTCGATCACAAACATTTCAATGTAGTATGTTTATTTGCTATTGTTGTAGGCTGCATTATGGCTTGACCCCGCCGTGACGCCATCACGACTTAATTCTCCATTTCAATGTAGGCAATATATTGAATGTTTTATAAATGACGATATACTATACTGACGACACTGCATTGTCAAACATCTTAACGTCGAAATTATTTGAATATAACCGTGCTAGTCGTTGACAATTGGAGACAACTCGTACAGAACATTTCGGTACTGCGTAAAGCGTATTTGGTTCCCCTCATCCCATCACCGATAAAGGGAATGTTTATTTTAAGCTTCATGTATATATAGGTACATAACTATTTCAATTATAATCCTTGCACTAATTACATGTTGATTAGCGAAACGTCTCAAATGCTGGAATATTCGTATGAAAGTTCAAAAAAACATTTTTGAACAAAACAAATTTTAAAATGTGTGCCTGGCTGTATATATGCTGATGTACAAAAGGTAAGCTTATCATCAGAGCCTTGTGTACTTGATTGAACCGGAAGTTTGTAAATGCATTCTTGGGTAGCGATTTTCGAACAGCACAAACTACATTAAAACGTAATATTATGACAAGCAGTCCCAGTTTTACTTACATTTGACTGAGACAACCCTACAGTATTTTCAAAAAGCATTATTTTACCATATATTCAATAATACTGAAGTATTTGAAAAACTGGGTAACGTTTCAATCATTATCGTAAATGTTTAGGTGTTTCCCCATTATAAGGACTATAAGGATTATAATTTACGATTGAATAGATTCTGCCTGTAACTTAACAAGTGTCTCCGAGCACTCTTAATCAGCGTACAATTTTAGGACTGAGAAATCTTTTTGAAAAACGCCCCCAGGCGCGTACTTTATTTAACACCTTATTTTAAAACACCTGAAATTAATGTTTTAGTGAGTAACAATTCATGTTGTCGTTTTTTGTTTTGTTAAAGAAACCACGAATGTTTGAACCTCAAACATATCAGAATAAGTACAAAATGGTCGAAATACTATGCACACATGAATACATTTTATAAATGGCAAACTATCTTCATCAATATTTCTCCCCAAGTTACTTTGTCCGGATTAAGATATTACCACAAAGAGCTCTACGGGGACGGGGAACCGCATCTTGTCCTTGAAACGCTGGTTCACGTGCACCTTGACGACGTACAAGATCACCATACAGACGGCCGACATGACCAGGGTCGGGACGTTAGACTCCCCAATGTGGTGGAATATCAGAGCGTACGTCTGGAAGAGTATGGTAGCGGAATATAATAGTCTTCATTATGACGTTATGATGATGATGATGACGATGATGACGATGATGATGATGATGATGATGATGATGATGATGATGATGATGATGATGATGACGATGATAATGATGACGATAATGACGATGATGATGATGATGATGATGATGATGATGATGCGGCTGGTGGTGGTGGTGGTGGTGGTAGTGCTGTTGCTTGTGAAGCTGCTGCTGCTGCTGATGATGATAATGTTGATGATTATGATGATAATGATGACGTGGTGAGGATGATGAGGGTGATGAGGATGATAATGATAAAGCTAAAGGGAATGATATTATGCAATGGCAAATATCACTATTATTTAAAATATATATTTACACAAAGCATATTCAGTACAGTGATTTCAAATAAATTAAAAAAATACACAGAATACCCTAACTACGCGTCAAACCAAAGTGACGAGACCGCAAGTGGACTGTTACACAGCTTGAGGAGAATATGATGTGTATATGTAAAATTAAAACTCGATTTATTACTAGTACACTAATATTACTTGTAAAGTTATTTCAAGCTACATTTGATTCATTTTCGCTTCAAACATTTTGAAATACAGTTTTTAACCACTAGTAGACACAGATACTTAAATGTATGATGCAGGTCCCAACAGCTGCCACAGGCTTACTTAAAATAGTTGCCTATGGCCTCAGTCTTGACCCTGAAAATACAAATGAGGCCACAAGCAACTATTTAAAGTAAGCCAGGGGCAGCTGTTGGGATCTGCATCATACATTCAAGTCTCTGTGCTAGTGGATACACATCAAACCATTACCTTGGGAATCTGAAAGACGCCGTCTGACCGTGGTATATGAAGGCCGAACACATACTTCACCTGGCTGGTGCCCACGTGCACGGCGGCCCCAGTGGTGAACCCGCCGATCATCGGGTCAGACATGTACGTCGTGATGAAACCCATCTTAAGGAAACCCATCGCTGTCTGAAAATATGTTTTCAACAATTTAATAAGGAAACAGAGAAAAAAAAACTATTCTTATATCGAACCTTTACTCGTCTTTGCCCCTTGGGAGGGTCCAGACAATATTAATTCTAGAATTCTAAAATATCTGTCGACTTGGCTGGCATACCCACTGAGATCTCTTCATCTACTTATTCTCGATTGGTAATTTTCCAGATTATTTAAAAAAGTTTTAAAAGGGAGGATATTCTAAATTTATAGTAAACAATCGTCCTGTTTCACTTCTTAAAATATTAAACAATGAATTTGAAAGAAATGCTTTCAAACATTAAATATGACCTTGTCAGCAAAAACACTCTTACAGATTTTCAGACCTATTGATTCAACTGTGAGCTAATTATCTTCCATTTGCAATACATTTTTGTGAGGTGCTAGATAATGTGAAGGAAGTTCGTCTTGTTTTCGGCGACATAAGCAAAGCGTTTGGCTATGTTTGGCATAACAGACTCTGCTATACGCTGTTTAATATCACGTGTTACCTTGTCTAAAATAATAGACGTTTTATACGGGATTCTTTAAGGATTTGCAATATCAAAAATCTAAAATAAATCCGTCAACGTACTCTTATTTGGACTAACGTGTTACCCTGCTATGCTAGTTACGTAATTCATCTACATGCATATTATGTTCTTATAAACTATACTATGGTTATGATACAAATGCATTGTGTGTTTTTTTTTCTATTAAATAACACTCAATGTTCTTAGTCAACTCTTTTACTTTGTAATAGTTTAAAGTTCTATCAGATAATGTTGTTGTTGTTCATGCACACATATCTTTGTATACTTTATAAGTTTTAAGCTTCCCATCAAATTTTTAACTTTTTGAAATGAAACATTTGTACTTGACATAAAATATGATTAAATCAAGAAGATGAAACCGACGGAACATTACGGGTTGGAAGACAATGAAAGATATTCCTAAACATTACGTCGTATAAACCAAAGTTATATCTCACAACAGTTATTTTCAATCCGTCAAACTACCTGAACAATCCCAACCAGCAGACATACGGACGACGCGATGGCGAATTTGACGTCATTAGGCAGCTCAATCTCCACGGGCTCGTCCTTGGCGTTTTCCGGGATGGTCATGTTGTGGAGGATGCCCTCCGTCCGGTTCGTTCCCAACACGGTGGCCGCCAGTTCCGGCGTGTAGAACCGCGATATCACCGAGCCCGTCAGTAAGCTGCAGAGTGCCACAGTGCCTGCGAGTAGGGTGGAACATATAATCATGTTATAGCAATTATCCCCACCACGTTTGCCGCGTGTCCCGGCAGTGTTTAACCACGAGGGCACCGAGTACGTCAGGGGGATGCGCAGTGCAACAGTTCCTGTATGGTTGACAAACTCTTGTCATACGTTACAATCTCATTCATGCCAAGCACGCTGACCGCCATATCTGGTGTGTAGATTATCATCGAGTTAGTCAGAAAGCTGCACAGCGCTACAGTGCCTAGCGGTAGGGTCAGACATTATACACCCCTGATCGCCATAGTGTCAGGATTATTTGGAAAGTGAAATAAAAAAATAAAATATGCATGGATCGAAATGACAGCTGATTTGTCATTGACATTGGATACCTTTGAGGCAGTTTTAATATTATGACCATAAATAATGACCATAGGTCCAAGAATTGTAGAGTTTGTGTTCGAGGTCCCAGTGACCTTGACCTATGACCCGATGACCCCTTAAAATAATAGGGATCATCTACTGGGCTAGGCCCAGCCTCCAAGTCAAATTTGAGGGCCATTGGTGCAGGCATTGTCGAGTTATTACTCGGACAACCTTTTATCGATCAAGGTCACTGTGACCCTGACCTATGACACGATGCCCCAAGAATCAATAGGGGTCATCTATTGGTCAGGCCCAACCTCCAAAACAAATTTGTGGGCCATGGGTGCAGGCGTTGTCGAGTTATCACTCGGACAACCTCTTATTATTCAAGGTCAATGTGCCCTTTAGCTTTGACCAAATGGCCCTTTAAAATAAATAGAGGTCATTTACTGGTCAGGCCCAACCTTCATGTCGAGTTTGATGACCATGGTTCTAGGCAATGTTGGGTTTCCACTCAGACAAGCTTTGAGAACGTTTTACCATTAAAGATCACTGTGACCTTGATCTTTGACTCCTCGATCGATAGGGGTCATCAGCTGGTCAGGCCCCATTTTAATGTAAAGTTTAATGACCATACCTCCAGAAATTCACTCGAACAAGCTTTGGTCTACCGACGGACCGACCGACCGACATGTGCACAGCAATATATCCCTTCTTCTTCGAAGGGGGCCATACAAATAGGATAAAAACAATGTGACATTGCAATGCGATGGGAGACAAATACACTTTTCCTTCATAACACAATGCGTGCTTAATGATAAATAAAGATGTTTTTAAATTTTAAGTCAGTTACTTTAATAACCATATACTAATATTACTTCCGAACAAAATACTAGTATGATTAAAACAGGGCACCCTTTTAGGTAAATTATAAAAAATTGACGCGCTTCCATATGCCCTTTATATTTTTAGTACCCTGGAGGAAACACTAGATCAGCGCTTGGGTACTGCTGATATAAATACGTATCATTATGGATAGGTAAGACTGTTACAAAAACTACATATATTAACATTTACTCCATCTTACAGTAAACTGGTATTCTACAAACAATTGTTCAAAGATCAAATAGTTTACCCATGGAAATGTGTCGCGAGGTTCCAAACAGGAAGTATATAAGCACAGGGAAGAACGCCATGTAGAGGCCAACCACGGGCGGTAACTCTGCCAGCAGAGCGTACGCCATACCTGAAATCAAAACCTGTTGTTATTGAGAAATCTTCATAATAAGCCATGGTGTTATTACAGTCGCCATTTTAGAACGGATTGAATGAGTATTACTGACACAATTCAGTCACAAAAAACTCGCGCTTAATATTAGGACACCAAGTTTGCTCATAAGTGATTGTACGTTAAGCCAAATTTAGAGATGTAATACAGTTTTAGCCACTTTTTGCGTAACTCTTAAATTGATGTGGCGACATGGCTGGTTATCAAACCTGAACACGACAGTCTGTCCATACACATTCTGCCCAAATTTTGTGATGATTGGACAACGGATTCTAAAATGATTGATCGGACATGGCTGTTTTTAGGTTATTTCTATACTTGAAAGGTCGACTTATCTCGACTGACTCAAGCGATACGGCGAGTTATATATAGATATTATGGCCATACAAATTGTGACCCAATTAAGTGATGATTGGATGACAGATTCTAAAATTTTAGATCGGACAAGACCGATTTAAGATTATTACAATACTCAAAGGTCGATAACCCTCGTGTGACTCAAAATATACGGCTTGTTATAGAAATTGTTCGAGATTTCATGCCCATTCATATTCTGAACGAATTTGGTTATGATTGGACAAGTTATTGATCTGACCATACCGGTTTAAGGTAATTTCTGTAATTTAAAGGGCGATAACTCTCGAGTGATATGGCTGGTTATCAAATTTGTCCGAGATATCATCCCCATACACATTCTGACCAAATTTGCTTATGAATGGACAAAGGTTTCAAAAGTTATTGATCGGACAACAAACTGGACGCCGACCGCTCGTCCGCCGCAGGCCGCAGTTGGAACTTAAATACGTTCATAGGACAAACACATACATAGAAGATGTAATTCGTCAGGAAAGGGCACACGATAGCGAAAGGATTGGCATGTTTTGTTTTTTTCTTGTGGCCACGACAAAGTTATGTCTTGACTAAACCTTAATAGAAGTAGAATACTAAGTCCTGAAAAGTGAAAATCAAGGAAGAAAGTCGTGGAAACGACATACTAAGTCGTTTGAACTAGCTACTAAAAGTCGCGGCCAGGACATAACTATGTCGTTACCACGAAATAGCTAAGTAGTTACAAGGAGTAAGCCTTTGCCACGTAATACTTAGACATTGGAACAAGTCAGTAAGTCATGGCCACGAGATAAAAACATCATCAAACATGTCGCCTCTATGCCACCCAATATAACAGGGCGAAATTCACAATCACTGCAAACTCATGGCAGCAAAACCTCAAAACGGCCATTCAAAACATTTATCTTTAAACGGCCAATATTTAAGCTAATTCTAAACATGAACACTGTGCATATAAACCTTGTGGGAGCTGCATGATGCCAACCGTAAGACCGGAAACGAGGTCATTGGGTAGGTCCGTCCGCCACTGGTACTTCTTCATGATCCGCCACACCGGAAACCGCTTGGAAAACATCTTCCGCCGCGCTTGCGCATCACAGCGACAGCAGGACGACAGCCCTTTACGTATGGTTGATAAATATCCGTCTGAGGGTTCATCTGGTCGTCTGGATATAAATGTTACATACATAGCAGAAACAAGAGATGTGTGTCTCCCTAGCGTCGCTTTGTCAGAAACGTGTGAAAGGCTTGTTTTAAGACAAATATATTGAGCATTAATGTTTTCATAAAGGTTTAATACAGGTGACGACATTTTTTAATAAACTGCGGTCACTATTGACACAGTGACCTTGATCTTTGACTGACTGAACCCCGTTCTCGATATACTTTGCGGACACTTTTTCATAAGACTGTCACTGTCACCCTTGACCTTTGACCGACTAAATTCATAAACAATAGGGGTCACCTGCCGATAACGAGTGATCTACCACTAAGCTTCATGCCAGTCCTAGGTCAAACTGTCTTGAGTTGCTTTGCTGTTGTCTCTGACCCAGAAATATTAGAGTGTTCTACAAGTCAAAAGAATCATACCACCAAAGAATCATGGTTCTCAGTAAAACTGTTCTCGAGTTCGGATTGTGTGAAAAAAGTTTCAATAAGACTGTTAATCGTGACCTTGACCTACTGCCCTAGAAAACAATAGCGTCATCTGCAGGTCAAGTACAACACACCACTTAGGTTCCATGGACCTGCGTCAAACCGTTCTCGAGTTATTGTGTGGTGTCAAGACTAGGTCGGAACCAACAAGCAATAAGTGTCTATTACTCTACAGACTATAAAATGGAGATTTCAATATCCTTGGTAAGATCCGAGATGTTTATGCATCTGGGGTCCATCACGAGTACTGACCGGTAATCCCTCCGGAAGTCGGTGGTCCTCTTGCATCTATTCCTCAGGGTATCGTAGTAAGGCCGCTCCTCCCCAGAAACAACAGTAATAGGAGCCGTGGTCCCGTCAACGTCCAGCACCACGTGCACCTGCGCGTCCTGGTTCATCTCCGCCCGCTGCACGTGCCGCTGTTGTCTGGGAAATTGAAATTAAGTAGAACTATTATAAAGATAAATGCTAATATTAGTTACATCAGCCTGTAATTCAAAACATCGATACAAAGCATTTTCCACATTACTCGTAGTCGTCGATAAGCCATCAATCATTATAATGCAAAGATGAGTAAGTACTTTTTCAATATTAACTTCGAGATAAATTCTATGTTTAATTTAAATTGTTTAACTATCATATTATTTTGCATGGATTCTCGTTTTGAATAATACATTAATGACTGTAATATTAATATATTGTACATTTATGGGTAAAGTCCAACTTAAACACACATTATTTATTATTTTCGGCCATTTTGACCTTTATCGGGTTGACGTAATGCCTATCTAAAAAAACTCTCAGTTAAAACCTAAAAAAATCTTTACATTTTGTAACTTTAAAATGAAACATTAAGCTTCCAGCACCTGATAATTTGATCTCAGCCAAAATAACCTTGCTGAAATACATGCAGCATTCCATTTTGATTAACCTGAGTGAGGCCTTGACCTTTGGCAAAATTATATAAAACTACCTTCAAAACTGGCCCTTTAAATAGAAAGTGCTCATATTGTTTCCGTACACCGCACTGCCAATTTACTATTAAAATTATCTATCTTCAATTACATATTTCAAATTTAAATTATTTATTTTGTATTGTGCTCTTAGCATCGACGTAGGCCACTAAATGTTAGAACATAAATAACTACGTAAACTGGCGTGGACGGCTACTTGATATTGTTTTGATCGATCCACAAGGTTTTTACAACATGTACGTTATACGATGCCTTCCATCAGTCATCGGGATTAATTTACATTGTTTTTATCCATTTCACATCTGTTACAACACTATCCAGCACTATTCTACGAAATTGTTGATGACAATCAAGATGTATAACTATGTTTCAGCTATTTTTAATAACAAATCATACTTTAGGAAAGCTGAAACTTGCTGGTCACGTAATATGATGCATTTACACCAGTGGGCGATATTTATCCCTACAATCATGAAGATATAGCCTTCTGATACATGAACATTAAAGTGTTCATATAGGCCAAAGGCTTAAAAGAACAATTTTATTTATTTGAGTTTATCAATGTCAGCCCGCGCCTATTGGCTGCATTATGGCTTGACCCCGCCGTGACGCCATCAGGACTTAGAGTGTGTTTAAATGCCATAAGTGACATGAGATAGAAGTGACTGCAATTCGCAATAAGTAGACTTGAAGAAAACTGAGTAATGAGATACTAGACATCCGAGTGCGATACCCTAGCTCTTTGGAAAAAGTATTTTTGGTTCTTTTAACATGCTCGGTCACTGGCACCGGATTTTCAAACTAAATCATATTTTTTTTAATAAAAACAAACACATAATTCCACACTAAAACTATTATACCAAAAATATAAAGCACTAAACACGAGATTTGAACACGTACTGAGCACAGTATTACCCCTATACTCCCCTTTTTATGCCGGACGCTAGGCAATTGAGCTCATGATGGTAACATATTTTAACGTCTTTTGGTTTGACGTTGCCGTGGTCTGGACCCCCCACCTTCCACACTCTTCTACTTACGGTTTATAAGGACAAGTTCATGCACCCTGTCCATATATTCTGTGGGAGTTAGAGTGAATCTTTAAATAAAAAATGTGTAGTGTTTTGTTAGCGTATATATAACTCGATAACTGTTACTTCAACAGGGTTTATACTAATTTGCAATTTTGAGATTTACACACAGATTGGTTAAATTGTTTCATTATGTGTGTAACTCATCAGCGGCTGCCATATAATATTATTTCTCCCACCCCAGATTATAAGTGTCTGCCATGGCTGAGAGTGTAAGATAAGTTCATCCCAACCCGAGCTTAGGGTGCTTTGCAGAAAAGTGTTGGCAGGGGGGTTGGTGTTCTGCCGAACGAATATTATGTCTTTTTCAAGTCAAAGATGGTGTAGTTTAAGCATATAATATTGTGTTTTTCTCCTATACTGAAATAAAAACTTGGACGATTTAAGGGGGAGGGGGCGTCGTTTGCGCACCCCCCCCCCCCGATCCGCCAGTACCGGCAGCTGTTTTTGATCAACTAACATTGTATCTTCGTGGCCTTTTTAGAGTAACAGACCGGTTGACTGTGTGGTCAAATTCCCTGGATGTCGAACAGACCTTACGGGCAAAGCGCCCGATCGCTACTGTGGCCTTGAGTAGCCAAGACAGGGGAGAATGTCTTGGCACTTTTCTATAGAGACTAAACATTGTCATAATATATAAGTTAAACTGATTGAACACACCAGCATTGCTGACCCGCTATATTCCAACTATGTTATGGATACTAAACATCTCGAACAGACGCCGTTTTTGTTTAAGAGATAAAAATATTTCATCATTGAACTATCTAAAACAATAGTGGTATTTTAAAGGCGCACACTATTGGTTGATGCCATTATTATTTTTATTTAATACATAATAATGTTAAACTCGATTGACTGTAATGACCAAAGCAAAAAAAACCATATGTTTGAGTACAGTTCATAAACTATTAGCCTTCCATAAATGGTGTTTTTCATTAATAGCTACGTGGTCATAAATTATCCAAAAATAGCGTCAAAATATCGCTCGTTTTTTATCTGTACACAAATCATTTCTGCTTTGGCCATTAAAATAAAAAGGAGTTAAAATCAGAATGCATTTAACAACTGATTGCATCTATCAAATGTAACCCTTGTTATGTCCCTTTAATATGAAGGTATAGAAGCTAAACTGACATTCAAACATGCCAACATCGCTCACAAGCTAAGTGTATTCCAACTTAACATCTCGAACAAACGCGTTCACGGTTAAGAGATTTAAATATTTCATCATTGAAGTATCTAAAACAATAGTGACACGCGATTTTTCTCAAAGATCAAAGAAACAGACTTCTACCAATTCCCTCTGTATCATGTTTGGTGAAATTGTGATCACAATGTCCAGAAACTAATACGCAATTGCAAATAATCCATCGACACTTGGTTAACCTTGGTAAAGGCAGTGCGGGTATCTCAAAGATGTTGTCTAGCCCACCCTCTTCGCCCCTCCATACGGCAATGCACAATTGTTTTCAAGTTGAGCGTCATCCCTTAGTACGAAAACCGATAAAGCTATCCTTAAAAAATCATACGACCCCTGCAACCCCCCGCCATAAAAAAGCAAAACAACAACAAACAAACAAAGCAACAACAAAAATACATTCTCATACTACTACTGCTACCACTATCACTACCACTACCACCACTACCACTACTACCACTTCCAGTTCCACTACAACTTCCACTACCACTCCCAATACCAATACCACTTCCACTACCACTTCCACTACCACTATCACTACACTACCACTTCCACTACACTACCAGTTCCACTACCACTTCGACTACCACTTCCAATACCACTTCCACTAACACTTCCACTACCATTACCACTTCCACTACCACTTCCACTACCATTACCAGTTCCACTATCACTTCCACTACCATTTCCACTACCACTTCCACTACCACTTCCACTACCATTACCACTTCCACTACCACTTCCACTACCATTACCACTTCAACTACCACTTCCACTACCACTACCAGTTCCACTACCACTTCAACAACCATTTCCACTACCACTACCACTACCACTACCACTTCCACTACCACTACCACTACCACTACCACTTCCACTTCCACTTCCACTACCACTTCCACTACCACTACACTACCACTACCACTACCACTTCCACTTTCACTACCACTTCCACTACCACTACCACTACCACATCCACTACCACTTTACTACCACTTCTTATACCACTTCAAATACCACTTCCACTACCACTTCCGCTACCACTTTCACTACCACTTCCACTACCATTTCCACTACCATTTTCACTAACACTTCTAATACCACTTCCACTACCACTACCACTACCACTTCCACTACCACTACCACTACCACTACCACTACCACTACCACTTCTACTACCACTACCATTTCAACTACTACTACCACTTCCATTATCACTACCACAACCCCTTCCACTACCACTACCATTTCAACTACCACTACCACTACCACTACCACTCACTTCCACAACCACTTCCTTTCCACTACCACTACCAACACCATTTCCACTACCACTTCCACTTCCACTTCCACTACCACTTAAAATACCACTTCCACTACCACTTCCAATACCACTACCACTACCACTACCACTTCCACTACCACTTCCACTACCACAACCACTTCCACTACCACTTCCACTACCTCTTCCACAACCACTTCCAATACCACTTACAATACCACTTCCACTACCACTACCGCAACAACTACCACTACCACTACCATTTCAACTACCACTAGTATTACCACTACCACTTCCAATACCACTTCCACTACCACCACCATCACCATCACCACTACCACCACCACCACCTTCACTTCCACTTCCACTACCACTTCTATTACCGCCACCACTTATACTACCACCGCCACCACCAACACAACCACCACCATAACCACGACTACCACTACCACTACCGCCACTACCACTACCACTACCACTACCACTACTACTACTACTACTACTACTACTACTACTACCACTACTACTACCACTACCTCTACCAATACCACTACCACTACCGCAACCACTACTACTACTATTACTAATACTACCACTACCACTACCACTACTACTAATACTACTACTACAACTTCTACTACAGCTACTGCTACCACTACTGCTATATTACTAAAACTTCTATTACGACGACGACCACCACCACCTTCAACGCCACCAGCACCAACTCCACTACAATTACAACTACCACCACCACCACCACCACCACTTCCAATACCACTACCACTAGCACTACTGCTGCTACTGCTACTGCTACTACTACTACTACTACTACTACTACTACTACTACTACTACTACTACTACTACTACTACTACTACTACTACTACTACTACTACTACTACTGCTACTGCTGTTACTACTACTACTACTACTACTACTACTACTACTACTACTGCTGCTGCTGCTGCTGCTGCTGCTGCTGCTGCTGCTGCTGCTGTTACTGCTGCTATTGCTCATACTACTACTATTATTAGGCCATTTGACTACTAACACTGTTTAAGGTACATTTTGTCATTGCGTAAACATACATTATATTTTGTCCAAATTGTTCTAATTTGCACAATTACGAGCATATTTCTATATTCGTGGATTTAAGAAAGTCAAAAAAAATCCAACTAGGCCTAGAAATTAAAGTTATGACCTGATATATATCATGATTTAAGTTCTAACTTCTGTTCTTAAATGCTGTTTTTAAAAAGGTGCGATGACATGCATGTAAAGGTTACAATATGGAACTCTACTGGATCTAATCTGGGCTCCCTTCACACACACTATTTCGAGTCTATATGAGTATTTCGTCCTCAAGTTGGTCTAATGCGGTACGTAAAAAACATACAAAACCCAAAGTTACAGTTTTCGGTACGCAAACTATCTTTTTAAAATCGTATATACTAGGTCATAGGTCCCCCCTTGGATAACGAAAATACCATTTTCTACCCGATTCCCTCGTTACAAAACATATTAAACTACTTTGAGGGACTGCGTACCGATTAATGGGACATGGTGCGTGGGTATGCTACACCCCAAATAGACACGCTTCATCCCCTCGCCCATTATCAATTACATTACTATTTTATAATTGATTTAAAGAATAGTATTATCTAACATATCATGCTTGTCACTTGTACCACTGTCAACAACATTATTAATAACCTGGGTACTGAAAAACTTGTCTTTTTCGGTCTTAATAATGGGGATCGGGGCGTAACTATATAGGGTAGAGGCATATCCAACCCCATACCCTGTGACCGGCCATACAGCGAGCTAAAGTATATGGAGGATGTTATGGGATGGGGATGGGGGTAAATTTATTCCATACATTATATACATAGGATTCGGATATAAAAAAAGGAGTTTTATGTGATCAAGGCAGAGGTTGCATATCCTAGTATCAATATGTTTGCCACGACTCTCAAATGAAATTGAGCATTCTGCACTTTGTCAAAGAAGTAGCTTATGTAAAATCAGACTATATCACAGCTGTATATAAAATGGATTTTGTTAACTTAAATACAACCGAAATATTATATTCGAATCCCATGTATGAGGAAGATTTACCCCCCCCCCCCCGCCCCATGCACTTGAGCATGTTGTATAATCACAGGGTGTGTGATTATGCCACCCCCTTATACTCCCCATCCCCCGATATCGATTACGAAAATAGCAACTGATGCCCGGGTTTATAAATTATCATGGAGAACTGTTATTTTGAGAACTGTTGTAACAAGACAAGACAACTCAATATAGTTCTCAGTTCACATGTTGAAATAAGTTAATTGTTTTGACAATGTATTTTACCTTGCGTAAAGTCGCTGACTTGCGTAAAAATCCATGTTTTTTCCTTCTAAATTCCACTAAATAAGGGATTTATTTCATATCTTAACGGCAGTTCCACATGTTACAACAATGTAAGCCTGTTTACTTTGTTTTCTTGTGTATATCGGAAATCATGTTAATAGAGATTAAAATACACGTTGCAGTAGGCTGTATAAATAGCCAATATTGAGATTTCCATATACCCATAGCATATAGCTATACTTAACAAATAAAATAGCGAGCGCGTGTTTAACATGTATAATAATGGTTGACTAGCGCCGGGGGCTTTATGATATTTCTTGTTTATGGTATTACGATTGTCATACATTACAAAATCCATGTTGTTATTTCGAATTAAGTAAATCAATTCGTTCCGAAAGAGCCCCTCATTGAATTACGAGCCAGCTCAACACTTAGACGGGTAAATATGGTGTGTTAGTGTTGTTCTTTATCAAACTTTCCCTTTCTGTGCAACGTTGTGTTGGTAATTGTTAACGTTTAAGCTCATATTAAGTAAAACAAAAATGGTAATCTTCAAACAGAAGTAAATGTCATCTCAAGTAATAGTTTTAATACTCCGGATATTGAAATACAGCACACGGAGGATAGAGGGTGTAACCTACCCCCCCTACACCACTACCACCTCAACCATCACAGAAAATAACGAATTTTTGACAAAATAATACCCTTATCCTGCGTTCAACTGATAATTAACAATTTTAGAACTTTCGTACCAAACATTGCCAAATTGAGATGTTCTGCGTACCGTGTACAACCCCTTAAGTACGCCGTAAAAAGCCTCTGAATACCGCGTACCGAAAAGCGTGTTTGAGCCTTAGTATAATACACGTCTGCATTCACCACTAATCAATTTATCCGTTAGTTTTCTTAAAGGCGCACAGTATAGGTTGATGGATTGTTTAAAATGTAGTTTCATGTTTAACTCATTTGACTTTTAAATTAATCCTGAAAATAAAAGAGCATATGATTAAGGTACAGAATATAAGCCTTTATGAATGTTTTTATTTTTTCTAATTAATGACCACGTGGCCACAAATAGCCCGGTTGAAAAAGCGCCAAAATATCGCTTATCTTTTTTATCTGTACTTAAATCATATGCATTTTTATCACTCAAGTCAATTGAGTTCAACACGATAATACATTGAAGTTAAAAAAAAGACATTTATTTTGCATCAATCTATATTGTGTGCCTTTAATACAATCCTTCAAAATAATAAATTAAATATACTATGAAAATTAAAAACCATGTTTTAAATAATGTTCCAGTGTAGTGTACATCATATGACTCACAAACCAGTTATGAATGGTAGGAACGTTTTCTTTGGACAACATGACTTCATTTTGAAGCCGGAGGGAGGGGTTTGATCGAAATGGTTGCATAATTAAAATAGTTTTGTTTACAATTATGATTAGTTCAGGTTAAAATAAGGACACTGTATTTGCCGTAAGGCTTTTAGATAATTTAATTTAAATAATTTTTTCTACAACGATTGTAAAACAAGTTGTAACAGCATTATATTAATCGCTCTCATTGGCACGATGTTACGCGAGAGGGTCTTGTGTATTGGGCTTACCCTGAGTGTCCGGAGAAAACCCACTTGGTGACCCGCTCCGGCTTGATTACCATAAATCAAACACACATGCGTCTAAGCGAACTTTTATATGAAGTTTACAAGTATACTTAATAAGCATACAGAAATCTGTTCTTATCAGCATAGTTTGATTGGCCAAAAAGTAAGATTTTCAACAATTAATACAAGTACATGTACATAACAGATAGGAACAAAAGCGCTATGGAGCAAACGCCTAATCTCATCTACTTTTTCATTTGAAAAGGGACATAATTCAACTAGTTATTTAAAAGGAGTTTGGGGCTAAATTTGTGCATTTTTGTATCTGCCATCATTGGTACAATTGTCTTTGTATATACCACGATGCGTATTCTGAAATTGGAACATGCGATCCGTATAACCCCGTACCTCCCATGATGCGCTATTCATGAAGTGATTATGCACCAGTCCATTGTAACTACGCCTCCAAGGTCCGGGGAATACCGGTGATAGCCAGTGAATATACCCGGGATTGGCTGGACCGAAAGTGAAAGTCCACGCTATTCTCCAGACCTGGGAGGGGGGTGGGGGTGGCGTGGTTACAATTAACTGGTGCGTTACAATGAGTACCCACCATCTTAACATTGATCCACAGTATGCAAACAATGTTCCACGGCATCTCCTCGTACTACTGCAGAAAGACCCCTCCCTATATCTACGTAGAACTGCAGATCGTCAGCAATTTGTCCGCTCTATCTCTTTATGAAACTGCAGACTCACACTATATGATAACTCAATACCGATACACACGTCCAATTGTAGATGGCAGAATGTGTACAGCATATCTCTACATTGAACTGTAGATGGTCACGGTGTGTCCACTACATCTCACCACACAGAATTGCACAATCACATCAATACGTCCACTCAATCTCTGCGTCTACTGCGTCAATGTGTCTAATTCATCTCTAAAATAAACAAATGAATGTGAAAATAGTGACCACTGCAGCTCAACATATCAGTCAAGAATGATTGCAGTGCCCATTGCATGTTTCCATGAACTGAATAATTACACAATTATTATCTCCATTATTACATTAAAAGGCAATTTAAAAACCAATGTGTCCAATTAAATGTAGAGAATGAACTGCAGAATGGAACACGGTGTCCAGTTCTCAGACCTCTCCATATAAACATGGAACATCAGAATGACAGATCTCCGACCTCTCCATCTATACACAGAAGAGCAGGACGACAGATCTCCGACCTCTCCATCTATACACAGAAGAGCAGAGCGACCGATCTCCGACCTCTCCATCTATACACAGAAGAGCAGGACGACCGATCTCCGACCTCTCCATCCATACACAGAAGAGCAGAGCGACCGATCTCCGACCTCTCCATCTATACACAGAAGAGCAGGACGACAGATCTCCGACCTCTCCATCTATACACAGAAGAGCAGAACGACAGATCTCCGACCTCTCCATCTATACACAGAACAGCAGAACAACAGATCTCCGACCTCTCCATCTATAAACAGAATAGTACAACGACAGATCTCCGACCTCTCCATCTATACACAGAACAGTAGGACGACAGATCTCCGACCTCTCCATCTATACACAGAACAGTAGGACGACAGATCTCCGACCTCTCCATCTATACACAGAACAGTAGGACGACAGATCTCCGACCTCTCCATCTATAAACAGAACAGTAGGACGACGGATCTCCGACCTCTCCATCTATACACAGAACAGTAGGACGACAGATCTCCGACCTCTCCATCTATACACAGAACAGCAGAACAACAGATCTCCGACCTCTCCATCTATACACAGAACAGTAGGACGACAGATCTCCGACCTCTCCATCTATACACAGAACAGTAGGACGACAGATCTCCGACCTCTCCATCTATATACAGAACAGTAGGACGAAGGATCTCCGACCTCTCCATCTATATACAGAAGAGCAGAACGACAGTTCTCCGACCTCTCCATCTATATACAGAACAGCAGAACGACAGTTCTCCGACCTCTCCATCTATACACAGAACAGCAGAACGACAGATCTCCGACCTCTCCATCTATATACAGAACAGCAGAACGACAGATCTCCGACTTCTCCATGACAGATCTCCGACCTCTCCATCTAAATAGAGAACAACAGAATGACAGATCTCCGACCTCACCATAACAGATCTCCGACCTCTCCATCCATACACAGAAGAGCAAAGCGACCGATCTCCGACCTCTCCATCTGTACACAGAAGAGCAGAACGACAGATCTCCGACCTCTCCATCTATACACCAAATAGCAGAACGACAGATCTCCGACCTCTCCATCTTTACACAGAACAGCAGAACGACAGATCTCCGACCTCTCCATCTATACACAGAAGAGCAGAACGACAGATCTCCGACCTCTCCATCTTTACACAGAACAGCAGAACGACAGATCTCCGACCTCTCCATGGCAGTTCTCCGACCTCTCCATCTTTACACAGAACAGCAGAATGACAGTTCTCCGACCTCTCCATCTTTACACAGAACAGCAGAATGGCAGTTCTCCGACCTCTCCATCTTTACACAGAACAGCAAAATGACAGTTCTCCGACCTCTCCATCTTTACACAGAACAGCAGAATGACAGTTCTCCGACCTCTCCATCTTTACACAGAACAGCAGAATGACAGTTCTCCGACCTCTCCATCTTTACACAGAACAGCAGAATGACAGTTCTCCGACCTCTCCATCTTTACACAAAACAGCAGAATGGCAGTTCTCCGACCTCTCCATCTTTACACAGAACAGCAGAATGACAGTTCTCCGACCTCTCCATCTTTACACAGAACAGCAGAATGACAGTTCTCCGACCTCTCCATCTTTACACAGAACAGCAGAATGACAGTTCTCCGACCTCTCCATCTATACACAGAAGAGCAGAATGACAGTTCTCCGACCTCTCCATCTTTACACAGAACAGCAGAATGACAGTTCTCCGACCTCTCCATCTTTACACAGAACAGCAGAATGACAGATCTCCGACCTCTCCATGGCAGTTCTCCGACCTCTCCATCTTTACACAGAACAGCAGAATGACAGTTCTCCGACCTCTCCATCTTTACACAGAACAGCAAAATGACAGTTCTCCGACCTCTCCATCTTTACACAGTACAGCAAAATGAAAGTTCTCCGACCTCTCCATCTTTACACAGAACAGCAGAATGACAGTTCTCCGACCTCTCCATCTTTACACAGAACAGCAGAATGACCGTTCTCCGACCTCTCCATCTTTACACAGAACAGCAAAATGACAGTTCTCCGACCTCTCCATCTTTACACAGAACAGCAAAATGACAGTTCTCCGACCTCTCCATCTTTACACAGAACAGCAGAATGACAGTTCTCCGACCTCTCCATCTTTACACAGAACAGCAGAATGACAGTTCTCCGACCTCTCCATCTTTACACAGAACAGCAGAATGGCAGTTCTCCGACCTCTCCATCTTTACACAGAACAGCAGAATGACAGTTCTCCGACCTCTCCATCTTTACACAGAACAGCAGAATGACAGTTCTTCGACCTCTCCATCTTTACACAGAACAGCAGAATGACAGTTCTCCGACCTCTCCATCTTTACACAGAACAGCAAAATGACAGTTCTCCGACCTCTCCATCTTTACACAGAACAGAAGAATGACAGTTCTCCGACCTCTCCATCTTTACACAGAACAGCAAAATGACAGTTCTCCGACCTCTCCATCTTTACACAGAACAGCAGAATGACAGTTCTCCGACCTCTCCATCTTTACACAGAACAGCAGAATGACAGTTCTCCGACCTCTCCATCTTTACACAGAACAGCAGAATGACAGCATTCTCCGACCTCTCCATCTTTACACAGAACAGCAAAATGACAGTTCTCCGACCTCTCCATCTCTACACAGAACAGCAGAATGACAGTTCTCCGACCTCTCCATCTTTACACAGAACAGCAGAATGACAGTTCTCCGACCTCTCCATCTTTACACAGAACAGCAAAATGACAGATTCTCCGACCTCTCCATCTTTACACAGAACAGCAGAATGACAGTTCTCCGACCTCTCCATCTTTACACAGAACAGCAAAATGACAGTTCTCCGACCTCTCCATCTTTACACAGAACAGCAAAATGACAGTTCTCCGACCTCTCCATCTTTACACAGAACAGCAAAACTGACAGATCTCCGACCTCTCCATCTTTACACAGAACAGCAGAATGACAGTTCTCCGACCTCTCCATCTTTACACAGAACAGCAAAATGACAGTTCTCCGACCTCTCCATCTATACACAGAACAGCAGAATGACAGTTCTCCGACCTCTCCATCTTTACACAGAACAGCAGAATGACAGTTCTCCGACCTCTCCATCATATATAAAAAGGACAGCAGAACGTTGTTGGTACCTCTCCATATATACAAATTAACATAAGAACTTAAATCTCGATAAAATTAGTTTATTCGTAGAGCAGTATGATACCTTTAAGGGGGCACCTTATATTTGTTTAACTACGTTGCATTATCATGTTTAACTCGTTTTACTGAAATGATATACATGTCTTTTGTTCAGACAAAGAGATATTTATGATATTTTGGTCAGTTTTTAAAAATGGAAATTGTAGCCACGTAGCTTTTAATAATAAAAAAAAACATTTATAAAGGCTAATATTTTTCTATCTGTACACTTATCTGTTGTTTTGTATTGATTATAAAAGTGAAATGAGTTAAGCGCGAGTATGCATTAATTTTAAAAAATATTACAGCAAAACGAATTAGTTTCATATTGTGCGCCTTTAATATCACGAAACAAATGTTCAATAGTTCAACCCTTTAGAGTTCCCTTCGAGTCAAAAACATATTTGACACTTGGGAATTTTACGGTCACAGAGAGATGACATGTGTGTTTTTTTTACTTTTTCTTTTCCGAAAGATACCCAGGTTGTGGAAATGAGATAGGAAGCCGTTACCACGACATAATTAGTCGTGGTCACGATTTACTAACTCGTACTAGTAAGCCGTGACCAAGACATAATGAGTCGTGGGAATGAGATAGGAAGCCGTGACCACGACATAATTAGTCGTGTTATTGAGTTAGTAAGATGTGACCACGACATAATTAGTCGTGGAAACGAGTTAGTAAGCCGTGACCACGACATAATTAGTCGTGGAAACGAGCTATAAAGCCATGACCACGACATAATTAGTCGTGGAAACGAGTAAGTAAGCCGTGACCACGACATAATTAGTTGTGGAACTGAGATAGGAAGCCGTAACCACGACATAATTAGTCGTGGAACTGAGATAGCAAGCCGTAACCACGACATAATTACTCGTTAAACTGAGATAGGAAATAACCACGACATAATTAGTCGTGGAACTGAGATAGGAAGCCGTAACCACGACATAATTAGTCTTGGAACTGAGATAGCAAGCCGTAACCACGACATAATTACTCGTGGAACTGAGATAGGAAGCCATATATATAACCACGACATAATTACTCGTTAAACTGAAATAGGAAATAACCACGACATAATTACTCGTGGAACTGAGATAGGAAGCCGTAACCACGACATAATTACTCGTTAAACTGAGATAGGAAATAACCACGACATAATTACTCGTGGAACTAAGATAGGAAGCCATATATATAACCACGACATAATTAGTCGTGGAACTGAGATAGGAAGCCGTAACCACGACATAATTACTCGTTAAACTGAGATAGGAAATAACCACGACATAATTAGTCGTGGAACTGAGATAGGAAGCCGTAACCACGATATAATTAGTCGTGGAACTGAGAAAGGAAGCCATATATATAACCACGACATAATTAGTTGTGGAACTGCGATCGTGGGAAGTGTGTGTTTAACTGTATACTGTCGCCAATTTATAAGAATGTTATTTCCATTTAATAAAAATACGTTTGGCGAGAAGTATCGTACAGGGGGCGGGGGTAATTGGCATAATTTGTGGTATATATCAATTTGCCTGCCAATTAGGTTACATTGACGCATTGTTATATACCTCATTTAGACCCTCGATTGATTTTGGCAGACACTTATTTTTCAAGATTAGTATAACAAGGTTAATGACACGTCAGTCACGCAATGTCCATTGTTTTAAACAGCTTTGATTGAAGGTTTGAATTGGCACACTGGTTCAGACATTAATGAGACCTACATATAAACTGACCGAAGTGCTGACGTCCTTTCGTATGAGATCAGCGAAACCTCTCGGTAGTTTCCGTATTGCTTCGTATTTTATTTATAAATATCCGAGTGTGATCCGATTGCATTCCATATACTACTTCTATTACTTGGGTGATTTCATATTGGCTTAGTTATTTGTCGGAGGTGAGCAGTATTGGAACAAAAGGTCAAATAACTCGATCAATATGAGATCACACTATTAATGAGTATTTTATCAAATAACGTTGTACGAACATTTCTAAACAAACAAAAAACATTTAAAATATGAAAGGGAAGCAAATGCAGCACATTTTTCGAAAAATATCAGGATCTTTAACCGCCTAACTAGAGATTTGTTTTTTTCACCGCTAACACTGTTAAATAAAAACAATGCGGTACATTTTTATTAAGTATTTGTTTGAGTCATGTAAACTATACACTGACTTTGACTTCAAGACTTGCAGTGTTTACATATTTTTTAACAAAACGCTTGATGCAAATGCAACACATTTTTGAAAAAAAATATTATAGGAATCTATGACCACCAAAATATAGTTGTGTTTTTATTACAGCTGACATCATTGATAAATCAAAAGAAAGCGGTACATTGTAATCAAATATTTGTTGCAGTTTAAATATGTACTCTGTACAATGACTTTGAATTCAAGAATCCGGGACTACGTGTCACGTGCGAGACCCGTGTCACCACCTTTAAGGCCAAAGTCACACTTAGTGTTTTTTACTATGGAATGCTGCATTACTAAGTTCAAGGTCAAACTTAGTGTTTGTTTACTACGGAATGCTGCATATAAGGGCATATCATATAGGTGGTCGTGCCCAGGCTGTAATATTCTCTTGTATGGACAGAATTTAAAAAGAAACTTTTCACATGTGTTTGACATATACTCCAAGACGACGTGTTGTCTGTTTCCTCTAAGGTCAAGGCCACACATAGTGTTTGTTTAGAATGGAATGCTGCATATAAGGACATAGGATATAGGTGGTCGTACACTTAAAAGTTTTGATATATATTTAAAAAGAACTTGGCACATGTGTTCAAAATACCAAGACATCATTTTGCGCGCATGACCCGTGTCCTTTCCTCTAAGGTCAAGGTCACAGTACGTGTTTGTTAACTATGGAGTGCTGCATATAAGGGCATAGAGTATAGGTGGTCTTGGACGGGCTGTAACCTTAACTTATATTGACAAATTTAAAATAATTTGCCACATGGGTTCGACATTCAAAACTCATACATAGACAAGAGTGATTAATTATGTACATGAAATGTGATAAAACATGAAGAAGTATTCACCTTTAAAAATACATGTACCAATGTAAATAGAAAACTAGCAATGTATGCATTTAATCCTATAGATTTGAGAAACGCATATATTTTGATGGATAAAAAATTAAAAATTGTTATCTCCTCATACTTGTTATAATATATATTTAATGTACAATGAACTCATGATTGTTAAAATTTGCATTTCTGTAACATGATATTTGGATAACAATTGACTATGAAATATCAAGTGCTTGCATGTGAGTATTGCCAAATGAACTTGAAATAAACTCCTAAAATAATCTTTAATTGTTAATCTGTGTAACAGTCATTCCAAGATTGTAGACATGGATTAAACAAACAGTGCAAAAAGCAATTGACTTTTCGGTGTAACATTTCACAATAAACGACCTTTATTCATAAAAAAAAACTTTAATTCATAAAAAAACATTTACATAAAGAAATATCTTATGTATTCGGTTACTGACGGGTATGATTATAACTTGTCCTAATGACTTGGTTTTATGATACTAGTTTATCATTTTAAAGTCTGTCCAGGCATTCCGATGAAATTTGATATACTGGTTGGTAATTTGTAAACAATGTAGCTCTTTGTACAGTTTGACACTTAGACAAAACGGACGATTAGAGTAACAAAGAAACCCCTTTGAAGATTCAACAGCATAATTTGATTTTAATCACGTAATGAAATACATTTAATACAGATACGACGTGTATTTTTAAGCATGTATTATAAATTAACATATTCTTTATTCATGACAAGCGCATACATAATGTTAAAAAAAACCTCACACTATGAAACACATTCATTTTTAACTAAAATACGCTATCTGTTGTTAATTTGATAAATAGTCTCACTAAAAATACTATAAAAACACTTAAACAAACGTATGTACAGTTGAAATTAATAGACAACTCTTTTAGGCCATTCCTTTCATAAAGCACATGTTCTTTTCAAATGTGATTGCTTTTTTATGATGTCGATTTTTTTACAACACATTTGTAAAACTGTATTTATCTTTAAATTTGTGATCGAACATAACAGTAAACATACTGAGATCGACAGCATTACATACACAACAAAGTGATTAAAAATGCATACACATTGATCCGTCTTATCAACGACCACAACGTACGTTCGATTTTCCGAATCGTATTAAGTTTGGTCGTAACGTGATATATTTATCATCAAATAATAAAACTTGAAAACAATGGACTACATTTAAACCCCGTTGGCTCGATCTCCTAGGGACCGGTGAAAATATCCCGAGCCTCGATAAATTGGAACCAAGTGGGAATTCGTCACTTCCGTTTAAAGAATTGGGTCCTTTACATCCAGTTCGAGCCAACGAGGGATTCGAGCCAAACAAGTCCTAACCAACGGGGTCCGACTGTAGGTGTATTCCAATATACGAGTTTAAACCTTCATTCGATTTTGACACTTTGATTAATAGTATTCAACTGGATTTCCTGATCTTACTATATCTGGTCGTACGCTGACCGTTGGTAAGGTGGTCCCATTTATCGTAGTTATAAAAAGTACAAGATAAAATACAAAACAATTATTCTCTGATAAGCACGCACACGCACGCACGCACATACGCACGCACACACGCACGCACACAGGCACGCACGCACACACGCAAACACACAACAAAGATGCAGACAGAGCAACACAATATAAATACTCGTGTGCTTAACTTTTCCATGTAACAGAAAGACTTCAACGATTAACATTCAATACAAAACCTGCACTAACAAATAAAACATAAACATATGCCCAAGGATAATCTGCACCCTTATTTCTTAGACAAAGTAAACACATCTACAATGATAAAAATAAAGGGGCACAAAATAGGTTGAGGCTAACAATTTTTTATTCAAATGCATTATATGATATCTACGTGGCAACAAACGTCACATAAATATGTTTTATTTTTATTTTTTATCATTAAAGTTAAATAGGATTAACACAATTTACCATTCATTTGTTTTTTGCATCAACCTATTTTGCGCGCCTTCAAGGGATAATACTGTGAAATGACTATTATATTTTAAAAAGCACCCGAGAAATAGACTGGTACGTAATATAACTGTCCTGTCGGGGTATAGTTCATGAATAAATAAAAACAATAGCGTAATGTGGTCCTTCCTCATGCGATACACTATCAAACAAGTTTTTTTCTTGTATTTTCCATCATTTTTACTTTTAATTAAACATTAATTGTGTACACTTACATTTTCAAATAAAATATGAGACTACCTCGACAGCCCTTATTCAAGTCGGTCTTTCACAAACAATTTTCTTATGACTTTAGACCGTAATCGTATGAACATCTATGTCTAAAAGTGCGGGTTCCTGGTTCCGTCCATTTTTTTCTCCACGGGCCGGGTTTTACACGAGCTCTTAACAGTTCCACCATTGGTCCAAATGCATTTTTTACAGTCGTCAAACAACTCCATCTTTGACCATGAGTGGCGGCCTTGGTCCAAAAAGGTGTTATCCAGTTTCCAAGCGTTTGTCTTCTTGGCCTGTGAGGAGGTTGTCGGACGCAGTAGACGCTTGTTTAGCTCGTCAATTTCCGCTTCACTCATCGTACTTCCGTTCGGAGAACGTTCTCCTGAATGCGCGTGGATATCGTGCGCGCTTCCGGTCTGGTGGAACCATGGCGATGAAAGCGACGGCATAATTATTTTTTGTTAAGTCGATGTGCTGCTAAGACAGTTTCACTAGTAACAGCTCTATCTTGGAAAATCGTTAACGTTCACAGGTAACTATACTATTCCGGATTTTTACAAACGTTCACTATTCCAGTTACTGCTGGTCTTGATTTTTTAATTCTTTCTTGAGGTGTTTTCCGACGGCCACCTCGTTGTTAGAACATCTAATCCGCAATAATATTTATGTCTAGAACCCAGTGCTACAAGCTGTCCTCAAAGAACTCTTCGCTATGTCAACAACATGAATATTTAATGACAGTTAAACGATCCAGACGTCGTGTTTACATGAACGTTTCCTTTCAATTGTTACAACAAATGCCTGTCAATGAGTCGTTTATAATCTCATAGAAAGGAAAAATAAATATGTTCTCCCCCATGCAGACTGCGAAATATGTCCCGATCTTTTTTGTATTCATGCAATCAATACGTTTTTGTATAGCCACGCAGTGGCGGCTCTAGCGGGGGTAGCAAGGGCCTTTGTCCCCCTCAGGAGACCGGCAAATAGACCCGAAACACTCCTAATTTAAACCTTAAATTGATAATTTAACAATTTCAACCCTGATATGTATACGAATATATACATACCTAGTGTGTTTTTTATAAGTACAGTCGAAGACGGTTGGCTCGAACTCCCAAGGACAGGAAATAATACCTCAAGCTTAGAGAAATTTGAGACAAACGAGAATGATTACCTTTACTGGCTAGAAATCGGTCCTTTACATCCAGTTCGAGCCAACGAAAAAATCGAGCCAAGCGAGTTCGAGCCAACCGGGATCGACGGTGTGAGTGTCCATTTTATAAAATGGATTGAAGTATTATTGAATGGAGAGTTGAATTGCATCAACGATTCGATATGTGCCATTTCAATACCTCAGTGAATAAATGTTTTGAGGGGGTTTGGTGGTTTTGATATCCCACTCCCACCCCAAGGTATGAATTCCTGGAGCCGCCACTGCCACGGCGTTGATCATCCAAGCCTGTGATTAACGCTTTTCAACAGTATAAAAATGTATGAAATATTGCGTAAGGGTATGCAGAATATTGGATTTAACTATAATGATTTAGTGGTTCAATGTCACAGACCATGTATTTTAAAACGAATCAACACAGCTGTAAAAAAAAACCTTATCTGAAGCTTTCAATCAAGATTTGAATTCATTCCAAGTTTGCGTTTGGTTCGTCAGATTATCAAGTTCTTCAACGATTTAATAAGAAATCGCGATAATCCTGCGAGTCAGCTAGGGTTAATTTTCCACAGACCTACAAAACTAAAGTGTTTACCTAAAGCTAAACTACCGTAAATTTATAGAATAATCTACCCAGGGCTATTTTGCTTGAAATCAATTGATAACCACTGATACAAAGAACTTGACGCACATTATTAAACCGCTTTAAATGGTTTAAAACTATTTCAATAGGTTTAGAATAATACATTGAAGCCATTTCTATGGATTGCAATACCAAACTACGGAATCCCATTAGGGCCATTGCGTTCCCATACCTTGTCTTATTCATTGCCAAAGAAAGAAAATAAAACGCATATATTCCTTTGTTAAATTTTCGCATCTTTTTTTCATTCAAATTAGAAAATCCTTTGTATGGGAAAAACTATTGTGTTTTCGTTTTAATTTTTTTTAAAGTAATATGCGAGATTTGACATTTACTTCGAGACATCTTTTGTGATTGGGCTGTCTGGAGAGAAAAAAACACGCAATATTTATTGTTTGCTTAAATGCATATTTTTCCATTGACTACCTAGAGGTTTCACTATATATAGTCCTAACCAAATTGATGAAAAGACGCGAGATTTGGCATTTATTTCGCTGCATCATTTTTGAAAAGGCTATTTTGAGAAAATTCGATATATTTATATTGTTGCATGAACTTTTTTCACTGACCACCTAGAGGTTTTACTTTATAGAGTAGTGTACATATTGAAAATCAAGATGCGACATTTTAGCAAACAAATAACGCGGGGAGGGTGGGGGAGGTCTTGGTCATTTTCAGAAGACGAGGGACGGGATCGCGATGGCCTTAATAGGATTCCGTATCAAACAGAACAGACATAGTCGTATCACACATCTGCAGACATAGACGCAATGTTTATCTATTACAAAGAAAAGTACCAATTCCAAAGCGCTTAAGACGACAATTGCAAACACTCGAAATCTAAATACAGTAAAGTGGGTGACGCTTTGATTCCGTCTACTGCATTAGAACAGACAACTGATTAAAATCAGACAATCAATAGGAGATACACCTAAAGATCAAATGAGACGTGCAATAAGGACCAAACTGGAAATCAACAGGAGACAAGCAATAAAAATCGCACTAGAGTGAAACAATTGAAACAAACAAACCGAGACCCACATGAACACCGAATAAGACACTCAATAAAAGACACACAAGAAGACAAATCAGACAATCAATATGAGACTCACGTGAACATCGAATGAGACAAAATATAAGAGATAAACATGAAGACCAGATGAAACACTGAATAAGAGCAACACCAGCATACCAAATATCACACCCAATAAGAGACACACTAGCAAACCGAATACAATACTCAATAAGAGAAACAGAAAAAGACTGAATTAGACACTCAATAAGAGACACACTTAACGACCAAATAAGACACCCGATAAGAAACACACAATAATACCAAATAAGACACAAAATAAGGGGCACACAATGAGAACAATTGAGACACCCAATAAGGGGCACACAATGAGAACAATTGAGACACCTTATAAGGGGCACACAAGAAGACTAAATGAGACACTCAATAAGAGACACAAAAGAAGAGAGAATGAGACACTCAATAGGAGACACACAAGGAGACCAAATGAGACACTCAATAAGAGACACACAAGGAGAGAGAATGAGACACTCAATAAGAGGCACACAAGGAGACAGAATAAGACACTCAATAGGAGACACACAAGGCGACCTATGAGAAACTCAATAAGAGGCACACAAGGAGACAAAATGAGACACTCAAAAAGAAGCACACATGAGGACAAAATGAGACACTCAATAAGAGGCACACAAGGAGACCGAATGAGACACTCAATAAGAGACACACAAGGAGACCGTATGAGACACTCAATAAGAGACACACAAGGAGACCGAATGAAACACTCAAAAAGGAGACACGAAAGTAGACCAAATGAGACACTCAATAAGAGACACACAAGTAGACCTAGTGAGAAACTCAATAAGAGGCACACAAGGAGACAAAATGAGACACTCAATAAGAGACACACAAGTAGACCTAGTGAGACACTCAATAGGAGACACACAAGGAGACCAAATGATACACCCAATAGGAGACACACAAGGAGACCAAATGAGACACCTTATTAGTAGCACACAGAGAAACGAAATGAGATACCTAATAAGGAGAATACAAGGAGACCAAATGAGACACCTAATAAGGAGCACACAAGGAGACCAAATGAAACATCTTATTAGTAGCACACAGAGAAACGAAATGAGATACCTAATAAGGAGAATACAAGGAGACCAAATGAGACACCTAATAAGGAGCACACAAGGAGACCAAATGAAACACCTAATAAGGAGCACACAAGGAGACCAAATGAAACACCTAATAAGGAGCACACAAGGAGACCAAATGAGACACTCAATAAGAGACACAAGGAGACCGAATGAGACACTAAATAAGAGACACACAGGAAGACCGAATAAGGAACTCAATAAGAGTCACAAGGAGACCGAACGAGACACTCAATAAGTGGCACATAAGAAGGCCGAACATGACCCTCAATAAGAGACACACAAGAAGACCAAATTAGACGCTCAATAAGACACACAAGGATATCGAATAAAATACTCAATAAGACACACAAGGAGACCAAATGCGACACTCAAAAAGATACCAACTTAGACATGCAAAAAGACAAACAAGGAGATCGACTGAGACTCTCAATAAGAGACATAAGAAGATCGAATGAGACACTCAATAAGAGACACACCACGATATTAAATGAGACACTTAATAAAACAGAAATGAAACATGATGGAGATGATATCCGATTTAAGGCACACAAAACATCAGACAATGTCAACATCCACATATCATATCTTAATTTAATTTAATATCCTCTTTCATTCCGCTTTGTTTATCGTTGTTATGTTTGTCATTTTGTTCCGTTGCTATTACATTTTGTGCCCTGGATGCAAATAATGAGGGGTGTTCGATATGAATAAATCGTAACATTAGCAGAATTAACCTTAATAAAAAATTGACCCTTCTGACAATGTTTCGTAAAATCTTACTAATTTTTACAATTAACAGACTCTTCTACAAACCAAGGCTCAAGCTACGCCCCTAAGAAAGGTTGCGCAATGTTTATGGCGGGCAATTGGTTGCCAAAGCTGTGCCTGGATTGAGGAATTACACTAGATGATGCCCAAGAGGAAGACCCAGGTCACGATGCTATTGTGGCCTGTAATGGACAACTAGGCTTGCATGTGAAAGAAATGCGAGAAGGCCTTGTTAACACTTGTGTGTGACGTTTAAAGTAATCAACATATTAGGAAACAAAATGACAGTTATCGACTTTTAGTTCGAAATAGTTCCTATAACCATTACCCAATCCAAGATATGATACAAAATAAAAACACTCTAGTCCTAGGTAAGGATTTCCATCCATGTGTTGTCCAAGTATTGAACTAAAGCATTCTATCATTCAAGAAAGGGAGATAATTTCATAACAATAAGTAACAGAGTTATGATTTACATAATTAACACACTTTTTCATAAACATAATCAAATCAATAATTTGATATATACAATTTCGTTATAACACAAACTGTTACTTCTGATTAGAAAATAAATTAATATGTTGGAATATAATACGTTGACCAAGGGCAATAAATCTTACAAAAATGTAGTGGAGTTATGTTACGTGTAATAACAATCGCATATTGTTACTGTGAGCTTATCTTTAACGTTTGAAGTTGATTTATTAAATGGTTTGACATGTGATATACTAAGAACAAACATAAGAAATGAGGATGCACAAACAGGGTCATTCCTATGAAAGTACATATATACTTACGTCCATGAACATGATTTCAATCAATTTATGGACCTTTATTAAATGTTCTCGAGGTTCTAAAAGTTCATATCATTAAAATTGTTTTGATTAAGATAACCGTTAAAAATGATCAACTGGGAATGTCTTAAGGCGGGAATATATGTTACGACAACGCACAACACCGTCATTTCTTACTCGGCACCCAGTGCATTATAACCTATATAGCTTATAATACACTGGGTGCCGAGGATGCGTCATTTGGAATAATCAGAAAACTGAATCGTCGTATGACGTAACATACAGGAAAACCACTGGCACCGGATTTTCAAACATTTTTTAAAAAAATCAAAAAAAATCTTATAATTCCTCACTAAAAATTATAATACCGAATATGTAAAAAAATATTATTTTTTTTATTTTTTTTTAAATATGCACTTTATATTTATTTTGGTTCCACGAACTGTGTATTTGTTGTGACAGTTTCAAATAAAATGAAAACCAGTTTTATCGTTTGTTTTACGAACACCAAATCTAGTTTTGGAAACTACCGAAATGGCCTTCGGATGCGGTTTCGTCGGTTCCTTCCTTCCGAAAACTAGCTCAATTTGTATATAACAACATGGCGGACAGCGATCGAACACGCGTGTTGAAAAACTATTGAGTTCGAACAGGCAAACGGCTTCTTTTTTTAGAAAAAGTCGATCAAGCAGTTCAGCGGCCTAGCGGGGTGAAAATAGCGGCCTGGCGGCCTGGCGGCCTAGCGGCCCAGCGGTCTAAACTGGTATCCTATTTTAATGCATATATACATGCCTTTTCTTCTAAAACATTGATATATTAACTGTTTCTATACAAAAGTCATCACGCTGAAGCGATTATAAAAAAATATTTTTTTCCAAAAAGTCGATCAAGCAGTCAGCTATTTCAAAGCATGTTTAACATTCCTGATCTTCAAAAACAATGATATAATTACTGTTTTTATGCACAAATTATCACTCTGAAGCGATTTTCAACTTTTTTAAGTAAAAAATCGATCAAGCACTTCAGCGGCCTAGCGGCTTGAAGTTATCGGCCTAGCGGCCTTGCGGCCTAAACTTGGTTTCTATATCAAAGTACGTATACATGCGATTTCTTTTAAAGCAATGATACATTTAACAATTCAAAGATTTAATCCAATTCAACATAACAGACCGTAATGGAACACAATAATCAGAAAACACACATCATATACTTAACAACATTCAAAACTATGCAATAAACAAAACAAATAGATTTTCACAAAATATTTTCATGACATTCAAAAATATTTGAAAATCACAAATAATTGCTTTCAAGCACTGTAGTTTGACAACTGACCATATATATCTACACTGGTGGTCATAGCTAGGCGACACGTACTAAAGCACTGTACTTAGAGAAGTGACCATGTATATCCACACTGGTGATCATAGCTAGGCGACACGTACTAAAGCACTGTACTTAGAGAAGTGACCATGTATATCCACACTGGTGATCATAGCTAGGCGACACGTACTAAAGCACTGTAGTTAGACAACTGACCATGTATATCTACACTGGTGATCATAGCTAGGCGACACGTACTAAAGCACTGTAGTTAGACAACTGACCATGTATATCTACACTGGTGATCATAGCTAGGCGACACGTACTAAAGCACTGTAGTTAGACAACTGACCATGTATATCTACACTGATGATCATAGCTAGGCGACACGTGCTAAAGCACTGTAGTTAGACAACTGACCATGTATATCTACACTGGTGATCATAGCTAGGCGACACGAACTAAAGCACTGTAGTTAGACAACTGACCATGTATAACTACACTGGTGATCATAGCTAGGCGACACGTACTAAAGCACTGTAGTTAGACAACTGACCATGTATAACTACACTGGTGATCATAGCTAGGCGACACGTACTAAAGCACTGTACTTAGAGAAGTGACCATGTATATCCACACTGGTGATCATAGCTAGGCGACACGTACTAAAGCACTGTACTTAGAGAAGTGACCATGTATATCCACACTGGTGATCATAGCTAGGCGACACGTACTAAAGCACTGTACTTAGAGAAGTGACCATGTATATCTACACTGGTGATCATAGCTAGGCGACACGTACTAAAGCACTGTACTTAGAGAAGTGACCATGTATATCCACAGTGGTGATCATAGCTAGGCGACACGTACTAAAGCACTGTACTTAGAGAAGTGACCATGTATATCCACACTGGTGATCAAAGCTAGGCGACACGTACTAAAGCACTGTAGTTAGACAACTGACCATGTATATCTACACTAGTGATCATAGCTAGGCGACACGTACTAAAGCACTGTACTTAGAGAAGTGACCATGTATATCCACACTGGTGATCATAGCTAGGCGACACGTACTAAAGCACTGTACTTAGAGAAGTGACCATGTATATCCACACTGGTGATCATAGCTAGGCGACACGTACTAAAGCACTGTACTTAGAGAAGTGACCATGTATATCCACACTGGTGATCATAGCTAGGCGACACGTACTAAAGCACTGTACTTAGAGAAGTGACCATGTATATCCACACTGGTGATCATAGCTAGGCGACACGTACTAAAGCACTGTACTTAGAGAAGTGACCATGTATATCCACACTGGTGATCATAGCTAGGCGACACGTACTAAAGCACTGTACTTAGAGAAGTGACCATGTATATCTACACTGGTGATCATAGCTAGGCGACACGTACTAAAGCACTGTACTTAGAGAAATGACCATGTATATCCACACTGGTGATCATAGCTAGGCGACACGTACTAAAGCACTGTACTTAGAGAAGTGACCATGTATATCTACACTGGTGATCATAGCTAGGCGACACGTACTAAAGCACTGTACTTAGAGAAGTGACCATGTATATCTACACTGGTGTTCATAGCTAGGGAACATGTTCTGAGGCATCGAAGTAAGACAACAAAATAATATTAAGTTTGATTCAGATGGAAAACTTTTAAATAACTTTTTTTTAATTTGAAAGACCACACGATAAAATATGATTTAGCAAAGCAAATTCAATGTGATTGGTTAAAATCGGTTAAGACGTTGAGCAAAACTTGGGTCAATTGATGTTCTGTATAACCAATTTTCTTAAAAAAACACACACTCTTAAGAAAGTGCCTGAATGCAAACTTCAGTGACTATTAATGTACCAATTACCAATCGGCGAAATATATACTACTTAGACAATTTAAATATTTAAATGAATATGAAATTGAACGTATTTAATTGCCAAAGTAAAATTCCCAGTAGAGAATATATCTCTTAAAGTTTCCGTCTGCTGTTGCGTAGCAATTATGCAAGAAGGATTATTTCCTCCATTACTGAAGATATACAAGTTATGTACAAATTATTACAATAAACATATTATAAATGGAAGGGTTACATAATGTTTAAATAAAAAACCACAAAAAAAACCACAAAAAAACATGGTGATGTACAATGCAGCATACATGTAGTTAACACAATATGTGTACAGCTTTTGCGTGTCGGTCAGGTACATGCATTTACATATGTATACATGTATATATTTCTATAAACGTCAGCAACATGTCTTGCGTGCCCTACGCATTACCTTCCCTAAAGGGGAACTTTAACACAGTCGAAGATGAACTTAAATGATCGTTTGAGGAAAACCTTGTTTTCCTCTTCATTCAACAGTGGTAAGATAGGAGCACCGAGGAGTCTTAGTAAAAAGAAAGTTCCATCTAGATGCAATAAGTCTGTTAGGAATTGCGTCCCAAAAACATGAATGTCACTTATAAATGACGTGCGTAATGTCGATGTCGCAACGCATACATGTACACTATGTACTAGCACATCTGTCATTGGAAAAGAACATTGATCGCAAATATTATGCTGGAGTTTGACGCTGCGGCACCAATGCCTTGCAATAGTGTTCATTATACATCTGTATCCGCTGTGAAAACACACTTTGTATACAATACATGGACGGGCGTTTGGGTGAAGAACCCTAAAATATTGAAAACTGTCATCACAAAGCACACGCGCGTTCCACTCGCTCTCTTCAAACTGGTAAACTAACGTCTTAACGGCCCTCTTCCAATTTGATTTGCATGGCAGCTTTGATGGATTAACAATCACATCGTTAACAGTTGACTGTAAACCATATTTGCATAGGATAAAACATATATCAGGTACACAGCCATACATGTGAGTTCCAACTTGTGATAAATATAATAGATACCTACGAATAAACAGATTTCTGCTAATGCAGTGGACATTTAAGCTTAGGAGTTTGTGCAAAAACAGAAGCTTTCTAATTTCAATGACGCAACAAAGCTTATGCAAGCCAACTATCGCTTCACACATATCAGATCTAGTCAATATCGTAAACCCCAGTATCTTTTTTACAATAAAGTGTTGAAATCTATTGACTAAGTTAGCATTTGTCGTAGACATGTTACACCAAAGCTCACAACCATGTAATGCTATTTGTTTGACAATTTTCTTATGTAGATCTATAGAGATCAGTGGGTTGATTCCATGGGGACTAACTCCCTGCGCAGCCATGGAATAAAATGCGTTTCTCGCCTTCTGTAATCTTTCTTCAATGCGAGTGGTATATTTTAAATTATAGTCCTGCCTTATACCAAGGTGAATTACGTAGCTTGATTGTTCAATGTACATGTTTTCATAAAGTATTCCAATTGGTGGTGCAGTTCGTCGTTTTGTAAAGACAACCGTGTTTGATTTCTTGACATTGACTTCAATTTTCCAGCTCTGGCAATATGTGTATACAATGTCTACTAGGCGTTGTAGATTAAGGGGAGTGACTGATACTAGTGAGATATCATCCGCAAACGATGGATTACCTCCCTTGACTGACATAACCATACTTCCATAATTGCTTCGTTCAAGGTCGACGAGAAGTTGGTCGACGTAAACCAAATACAAAAATGTTGACAGGACCCCTCCTTGCCTAACAGAACGCAGAACGTCAAACGGCTCCTTGCACTCTTATCCCATGTGCCAAACGGAATCAAAGGCAGCTTCCTGGTCCAACAGGCAACGTAGGCATTGCTTCCACTTTCAATTTGGTGGTAGATCTTCTCTTGAAGGTTAAACGAGGTAGTTATGCAACTGAGATCTTTTTGGAAACCTTGCTGCTGAGCTGATGGAAATTTTTGACTATGCACATTGGTGTTTGTATTTATCCTTGAAAGAAGCATCTTTTCAAACAATTTACAAAAACACGGAATTAATGAAATCGGCTGCTTGGATCTGTTTTTTTCTTTTCCCTTTCCCTTGAAGAGTGGTACTAAAATGCTTGTTTTCCAAGTTCCCGGTACATTTTCATGGAAGAGTATTGCGTTAAATAACCGTACTAGTGCTTCCTGGATGATTTGTCCTCCCTTGAGTACGTGCTCGTTGAGGATATTGTCAACCCCATTTCTGTGCTTTAAGCGTTTTGGTAATTTCTTGAACTTCAGTCAATGTAACTTGCTTCGTAAGTATATGATTATTGAAGAGTTCGCAACCAGAATACTCGTTAACATCGTCTATTATTGATTTGTCATTTTGCAATGTTTCGTGGGATCTGCTGAACACAGTCTGAAAGTAATGCCGAAAACCTTTGGCTACTTCGTTGTCTTTATATGAGATTTTGTCAAATATTATTTCATTGCATCTTTGGGATTGTTTCCCATTACGTTTTCTAAGTAACTTCCAAAATCGTTTGTAGTCCATTTCAGCGGTTCTGTTTAACTCATCCAACGAGTTATTCTCATATTCATCTTGCTTTTGTCTTTGGATGCGCCTGAAGTTTGCTTTTGCCTTTTTATACAGATTATATGACGGGTTTCCATGTCCGCGCGGCTGGCCGTCTTCAATCCACACTCGCCGTTAATGTCTAGCGTGTGTATGAGCGTTCTTCACGGTTTCGCACCAGTAAGGCTTTGCACGTTTGTTAAACTTGCTAACTGGGAGACACTTCTCAGCAGTATACAACGATTGCACTATTATCGAGTTCAAAAAATCAGGGTCGCACTGCTCACTGTTTGTTTCTACAATACATTTAAGATTTTCACACAACACAGCTTGGTATTGTGAACAATGTTCTGCCGTGCATTTGTTCCAGGCTATGGTGGTCCGTGGGGGACTAACTGGGGTGAAACTGGGTTTGATGTCACAACACATGATAATGGGTAGATGGTCAGAGGTTAGCACATTCGTGGAGTCAATAATTTTAAAAGATCGTATCTGTTCAACAAATCCTTCGTCGGTTATTACATGATCCAACACCGTTCTATTTGGTATAAACGTATATTCATCCTGTTTATTAAAATGGTATTGGATGGATTGTAGATTTTTACTTTTGATTAAGCCTGTTAGCAATTTTGACTTCACGTTGCCAGATTTGTCACCGTATAAATACTGGCCATTGAAATCCCCGCCTAGTATAATGGTCCCCACCTGTCTATAATAGGCAATAAGTGACTCTAAGTCGCTCAGAATGGATTTGTAAAAATCAGTGTCATGGCATGCAGGCATATAAACACAAAATATATGTAGTATGGGTGTGCCAAGACAAAACCACTCAACTTCGGGGTTCGAAAATATTTATTTATACGTAGTCGAACGAAACCTAAAACATATAATAAAACATATAAAAGAATATGCTAACATAATCATATTATTAATAGCACAAAATACAAAGACAATGGACAGTGATCGGTAAATATATCAAGGGAGACTTCGCGGTTAGATACATAAAACATTCTAAGAACTATGAGTAATAAACTTACCAGGCACGTCTAAATAATAATTAAATATGAATGAATATTTCAGCTCAAAGATAAGAGCGAATATTAAATAAGTAAGAAGATAGTAACAACTGTTATAATTGAAATCTTGACTTGCGTCGATGATGATTCAGAACGGAATGATTTATGTGTATATATAAATAAGGGCGTGTGCAATGAAGCGGGAAAAAGGGGAAAAGGCATTATGAACCAATCAATCACTCTATAAATTTAGACAAACTCACATAACCAGTATTCACGCTCTGACGCACTCGGACATAGACGGACATTGACGGACATAGACGGACAGTAACGCACAGAGGACAATAACCACGTAGCACAACACTAAACACGACGATACACAAACAATACAAAACAATATACGATATAGAACCATACCAAACACACAAACTGATAAAATACTGAAATATGCACCTTGCTACATATATACAATGGAACAGCATCGGTACAATTCACTTCTATGCCTAATATGCGGTCATTTGTTACATTACAAAGTTGACTTATACAACAGCTTAGAGATTTTGTATACATTATAGCAGTTCCTGCTCTACCGCATCTTAACGGGCCATAATTGTCGGTACTTAAGTCTGCAGTAACAAATGAATGATAATTACTGTTTATAGTGTTAAAGAATGCTACAGATCTTGGTAGCAATTTATGTTCCGTTATCAATGCAATATCGACCTTATATTTGTCTAGGTATTCTGACAAGGGATATGCGGAGGACATTATTCCGAGGCAATTCCAATAGAGCAAATTGAGCAACGTACGCATAATTAAGAATATTAGCATAATATGACAGAAAAACGTATGTAGTAAATCAACATTGAATATGTATTTTCTTTAGTCCATTGTTGGACCCCAGTCATCGGTGTACGAATGGTTAGACCGTCTATCGCTCCAGTAGTTGTCCTGGTAACGTTGTCCTCCTTCGTACTCATCATCGTATTCGTTGTAGTCGCTATAGTCACGACGCGCTCTCCCAGCGCTGCGCCACTGACGACGTTAATTAAGAAGTTAGTTTAGGATATAATATTATAACAATGCGAATTTTGTAAGCATTATTTTTCCGGTAATGTTTCAGAGCTTCTAAAATTAAAAACATTGGAACATCTAATAGCATTTGGATTTCAACATTGTATATAACTGTAGTATATTACTATATACTGCTCTCATACGTCTTGGATGAGGATGTTATGAATTTCTGCAATCTCGTTGACAGGTCTTCATGCTTTCGGTATGTGCCAGTTGATTCGACAAGGATTCCTAAGTGCATCTCTCATTCATATTCGTACCAACACGTGGAGTCAGAATATGAAGAGGGCGCACATACGTTTGGATTGTGTTTCATACCACCAGAACAGAACACTAGAATGTTTAAATGTGGTTTAAGGGTCTGTTGTCCATTGCATACAGTTAGACATACGAATCTATTATAAAATCATGAAGAAATTCGATATGGTATTTGGTTGAGTATAGAGGTTACAAGCAAGACTCTGCACGCGCGGAGTTTGATCATTTTAAAGTGATTAAAAAACAAACAAACATAAGTTTCCAATTTATAGCAATAGGTTTCATTATGATGTAAAGAGGATTCTCCAACTTCAGATATGTAGATCCAAAAATTTAACCATGCTATAAATTTTAATTTTGCCCACGGGCAAAGATAGAACAAGTACCCCTATGAAACTCCTTTTTAATGGTCAACACATTGTAATAACCTCCCTTGATCAAGACTGTCGTCTGTGGCATCATAGAAACATTGTATTGTAGAAATATTTAGAATGCTAATTAATTATTATTCGCTTCAAATGTCATCATAAAAAAGTTTTCACGCACCTTTCAAGAAATAATGCTTCACTCTCCTCAGAACTATTTAAAGACCGATTTGACTATTAACACAATCTGAATCACTGCGCGCATATTCATGACAACCACAAATTATCACATATCCATACGCATTTATTATCACTACGCACAAAAGAGTTCCAGCAAAAAATACATTTTTACTTTATTTTGTCTAACTGAGGTGTGAGAAAAAGCATCTACCATATCCGCTCATAGACTTCGGAAACTCGGTGAACCTCGTTTCCGCAAAAAACCATACGCTCGGGTCGGGATGAACCTATATAACACTCTCGGCCATGGAAGATACTTATATTCTCACACGTTCCGTTATTATCGGACCTTCCAGACTATCGTAAACACAATCAGAACGTTGACAATACTTTGAAGGTTAACCCATACCACAGTATATGGAATATTTTATCATGTTGCAAATTAATAGAGCCTTACTCAAGCTTTTTATGATTTCTGTCGGGTCGTGTCTCGTCACAATCTTATGTAGTCGGCACACCGTCAATGTTGGTCTCTGGTCCAATGACATTCTTTAATCAGCTTTGCCCTGCTTTTAACCGATATTATGAGTTACCCATATCGGCTCACCTACTAACCCCGTGACGTATCTATATAAAGTCGACAACCTGTTCACATATTGATTTGAATCATTTAACATATTCATCGGAATCAAGTATATACAATTATATCACGCCTCCAACATAAATGAGGCAACGCCATTGGTCCAGGACTGTTCACGCGGTGACCCCATATTTTTCCATATTGCGTCATCAAATTTTTATCGTACTAAAATGGCGTCACATTTAAACACGTAAACACGTTGTCGGCGTGACATATACATTACGGGGTTAATAGGTGACCCGATATGGGATATACGGGGCGTATGGTTTCCTTTGCCCCGTATATATTATAATAAACAAACTTAGCATTTCTTAGCTGATATGAAGATATATAGAATCTGTGATAAGGGCATTTTTGGTTGATAACTTTGAGTCTCAGCAGAATGTTTGAAAAGTGAAATTCCAATGGTCAAATGACCATAATATTATTATTCATTTATTTCTTGAGTGATTTTAATGAAATGTGGCCTGTATTGTGTAACTATGTGTTAGAGGGACTTGCCATTGTTTTAAGACAAAACATTTGAATTTTACAAACATGAGCGTGTCCCTTTTAAATTCAACAGTGAATCAACATTTATACTTTTACGATGATATCTTTCTTGCTACCGATTTTATGTTAACCATAACTGATTGTGCATAACTTTGTTAATGGCTGAACACTGTCTCGCGTGTTATGATGCAGTTTATGGAACACCTTTCGTCTAGAATTTACGTTATATGGTAATAATAAACCTTTATACGACATCGATCAGTCAGCGCTTGCAATGCTTAGCTTTCCTACATGTATGTATTTCAACTTCTTTTACAATGCAACAGTATTTCAGAAAAAGACTTCGCTCAATCAGTCATGATCGAAGGTCAATCCGCTTCGCTACACACACACGGCCCTATTTTACATATCACGTAGTTTTTTCGTCTTAACTAAACAGAAACTTGATGGGTTTGGGGGACATTTGTTATTTTTATTTTATTATTTTTCCCAAAAAATATATAACGCCACGAAAACATGAACTTGTCCGTGGAAAATTATTGCTTACTATGGGAATAGACACTAACTGTTTGAGTGTTTATTAGCATATCATTCAAATGTGTATAAATTAAACGAATATAAGTGGTATTCAATATGCATCCTGAGTCAATTTTAGGGTCATAATTCATTGATTTCGTTCACTGTATAGATCCGTTTTTTCTATCGAGAAATCCGATTAGTTACGTCGATCTAAGATCCAATTAAGCTCAGTGTCCCATACCACTCCAGGACTTCTTCTCAAAGGTGCACAGCCTGTTTGAAGAAATAAAAACAATCCAATAACATACCACATGGGTAATAAAAACACAACAACGAAAATAATGTTTGAAATGAGGAAAACAGTACCGTTCACATTTTGATGGTATATTGACTACTGCCATACACCAAAGGCACCACAAGATCTACATGTTGGTTATTCAACCTTTGTAGCAACGACTCGGGAATGACTTTTTGAAATAATTTAGAATTTAAAAGACTCAAATTTAAACTTACACTGGTTTTCGGGCGACCTGCAGAAAGGCCAGTCGAGCAGTCCACCTTATTTTTCCGGAATTGGAACAGCAGTTTGCGGGTATCGGAGCTCAGAGGCAAACGCTCCGTATACGCCGAACACAGCGCAATGTGTAGCTTTGACCCGGACACTCTACCTGACATTCGAAAGAAATCAATATCTTATTTATCCCTGACTAACCATTGAAATCACAATAAAAAAATTAAGTAGCCTAGACCATCGAACCATATACAATCGCCTAGTCCTTTGAATAGATGAAACTTGACTTTCATATTGTATAACACGCAAGGAGTTATGACGTCATTGTTTCAATGTCGCAATCCGATATGATAAGTGGGACGCCATCTGACCAATGATAAACGGCGTTACAAAATCAGCTATTCTTTTATACGAACGTATGTGGTCGGTTTCATTTTTATCAGAACAAACAGAAGATGCTGATTTTTTTATCGTAATGAATAATTATCTAAAATGTAAATATAAGAGTTGTTCGCTTATTTATTGAGTTAAGCTGTATGAACGCAGTAGGGCAAGCGACCAAATGAATATGAAGCGCTAGCGCGGAATTTGTTTGCGTGCCCGACTGCGTTCATACAGCATAAACGCAAGAAAACATGCGATCAATTCTTAGATAAGCTCATGCATATTCGTGTCCCAAGCTCCAACAACTAAATTCAAAATATAAAAAGTTAAAGTTAATGAAAACCGTCTTTACGGAACTGCCAAAGGTATAATGTTTAAAGTTGAATATGATTGTGTTTATATTGTGTGACAATATAAAATAAAAGGTCGTTAATAATTAATTAGTTCCAATTTATTTCATAAAGATTCTCCGATATAGCGACGTTGGCCGAATAATAACGGTGTGCTTTTGCGCACTTTTGGTACCTGCAATGAGGTATCTTTGCCCTTTTTGTAGATACATTCCACACAAGCCGCCGTTAGATGCAGTGTACACGCGCCGTAAAGATGTGTCCGTCAGCTGAGCGTTATTTTCCAGCTGAAAAGGCAATTCAATCTGAATCTAATATCGATACATTTGAAAAATGGCCGTCAGTTGGCCATTTTGAAAGTTCACATGTATTCGAATTGTGGTGCTTTTCCCAGTTTATGATTCCTTTTTGGTCATTTCAATTACGATTTGACTGGACGAACAAAATTAATTTTCAATAAATGATGTGAAAATAATAAAGCTTAAAGTGAAAACATACGATCATCACTGTATGCGTGTAAATGTTACCTTGAAAATATGCCTTCTCCTTGGCCTTTGAATGCGGAAGAAGTAGTTAAACTCATCCCCATCTTGCGGAGCCCTTAGAATACTCTGAACCCTTGTCTTTATAACTGTTGGAAATAAAAAGGAAATAAATCATCCAAGGGCCAATTAAATAAGATTTTAGGCGTAACGTCAATATTCTTATTTTTTTAGTATATGCTTTCGTTGGTTAATATACTTTTTCAGTAAAATATACATAGTATTTCACTGTTTCTTACAGTGATCTTACCCTTTAATGAAGAATTTCTTTATGCTATAGGCCAGTATTGAAATAAATAGGCAATATAAGAGTGCTACAACATATTCATTTGAATTGTTGTACCAAACAGGCAAACGGTAATGTAGGGGCAAGTGAATTTCATGCCCGGATGGAGGTAGGAATAATATAAGTGTAAGACAATGAGGTTTTACAGTGTATACATTGAATATATGTCGAGATTCATAAATTGTATCTAGAATCTTGAGCACAGCTTTAAACGGTATTGCGGACTAATTTTAGGTATTTTTTAAAACATAAAAATAAGCATTAAGTTGGATCTTGTTTTAGAAATTGACTGCCAAATAAAGTCACTATAAAGTGTTTTCTATTGAGAATAATTTCGTTGCACCGGTGACGTTTCTTGCTGCTTTTTGTTCTATCTTGTCGTTGTCCTGTTTTTCGATTGCTGTACAGTTGTAAAATATAATATCGCCATATTCAAGTAATAGTCGGATAAAAGTCATAAAGATTATTTCTAGAGTTTTACGATCAAGTGTATATTAAAGAGAGCATAAAATGTTTCTTCGTAGCCTAAGTCAGACATATGCTTATCATCATGGCATGCGTATATACAGAATACGAATTCTCAGAATGTCAAGTATCAAAAAGATATCACCCGGGCCGATAGTTAGGGTTATACGAAAAACACTGCATTGGGTTCAAAATATCCATCCATCTACATTCTACTATTTCGATATTTTTATCATGTCAATGTAAGGCTACCGCACTGGATTTTATTTGTTGAAGAAAATTATATCACTAAGTAAAACTTGGTTGTCATTGTCAAACTATGAACCTTTCATTTCGAAATGAACGTGGTTGAATACGTGGGTCCGTGTGAAACTTCATTTTCAAGTCACAGCGAGCTAAAATTTAAAAAAGTGAGCACTTTTCAATGGATATTTTCATTCTTTGAAACAGTGTGATATTTCAATGTTTAATACAGTGGGATATTTTGTCTGTTTGAAACAGTGGGATATTTTCACTGTTTGAAACATTAAAATATCAAATTGATTTTGTTGATAAATCTCTACAAACCATCAGCATACAAAAATAAAACTACATCTTATTTGGTGTTTGACAGTTTTTGAAATGTTAATGTCTTTATCGACCAACGCAATATGTTTCTTTGAGAGTTGTTGTTAACATTCACATTGATGCAGTTTTTACTTTAAAACTTTTAAATGAGAACTTACTGAAGTCTGCATCGCACAAGAGACCTTTTTCAGTCGGCCCCGGATATGCGCAGCTACATCCTTCACTCTGATGAAAACTTAAAACAAACAGAAGTATTGAAATCCACACACGCATGGTGGGAGGTAAATCTCGGAGATTCTGTACTTAATTGATTTTGACACGCTGTCCAAATTATAATGTTGAACGCAAGAATCAAACTACATGTATGTGAATATAGAACTCCGATGGAGATTTCGTAACAAATTAGTGCCAAATGCACCTTACAGAACAGATGTTGCTTCAGTACCAATCCTTGATCCTCATGTAATCTTTTAATCCAAAGTTGAAAGCAATATTTCATTAAACCTTTTGGCTTTCGATATTCAAACAAATTGCTTAAGCATTTAAGCACAACTGCCAATATTCAGTAAACCTAAAAAGCAAGAATATAGTTTGGTGCTTAACGAGTACCAAAAAGGAAAATAATGATACCAACAAAAAGCTTTTCACATGATTTTATCGACGGTCATCAGGTGATGTTATTAATTCTGCGGACCCTTTCAAGAATAAATAGATGAAATTTGAAGTATGTGTTTTCATTTCATAGCATCTCTTATCATACCTTAAGCAGCAAGTTTTAACAGTGTAATCCAACTCATTTTTTTCCATTAAACATTCAATAAATAAGTTAAATGCGTCATTCGATGACTCTTTAAGCACAAAAAGTCAGCGTACATGGAGAAATAGAGCTAGACAAAATGATGTTAAATGCTTTAACTAGATGTGCGAATGGCTACATATCGTCACTTTAAATAATTCACGACCTATGTACTTTAACAATGCTAAAGTTTGTCTACAGAATGTAATTTCGCCTTTAATTGTCAGTTGGTTGATTAATGACCGTAGGAAGGTCCATATCCGCGAAGCCGAAATAAATGTAACTATAAACAGACTAAATAACGAAGGAGGAGTTCAGAGCAAGCTACGAGCGTAACATATTTCCATAATGATTCATTTTGTATAAGATTGGTTAAATTCGCTGAAGTATTTCTTTTGAAATATTGGATGCAATTTTCTTACAAATCGAGGAATACGGGTGGAATAACCTACTAGCATACTCTGAGAGACCCTTGCTGCATGATAGGCGTATCGTCTTCCAACAACTCCATGCACTGATACCTGTATGCGTTTAAATAACCTACAAGAAAGACCATTGATGCAAAGTATAAAAAGGGCGCTGTTTAATAGTTTATGCATTTGTTATATGTTGAAAAACAAGGAATAGTCAAGGCCAACAAGCATATTATGGTGCATCGAACCGCATTCATGAAAATCTCAAAATATTTGTAGTTTTCTGCTTAACAGCATAGGCTAAAGCATTGAAATTGAAGAGTTTCAAGTTGAAGATTTCATTAGAGGTTTGGTACATTAATGAACACGACAGAATTAGGGTGCTTGTGCACTGTACTTTTTGTCATTGCTACCTATCCATATACCAAGTTTTATTTCAATACCATAAGTAGTTTTAAAGTAATGCTTGGGTCAAGAAAAAGCGGCAAAGGGCAATAATTCTGTAATTAGCTGAAATACAGCTATAGTTATTGTGCACTGCTCTTTCTCTCGCTGTGCTTTACCATTGAATGATGTTTAATGAAATTCCAAACAGTAGTTTTCTAGTTATCCGCCGGACAGGAAAAGGTACAACGGGAATAACTCTTGCAATTCGCTAAAATAGAGTTATTGTTCTTGTACACTGCAGTTATAATCATTAAGGGGGCAGGGGGTGGGGGACACGTCACCATGCTGGAATGACAACTTGAACTTGTAGGGAAAAATAAGTTTCCTCATTGTATATGAGATTCATCATGAAGGAGTGATCTGAAATATCAATTTAACAATTTTTGTAGTACTTTAATAAACATTATCATTTCGTATGAAAGTTGCAAACATAAATAGAACATAATTATTGAACTGTTATATACAAAGTGAACATTGTTGACTAGATGAAATGCATTTAAAACATAACATGCCTTGTTTTTAGCTGTTTAATAATACTAAAATGTATGAAATTGGACATATTGCATAAAAAATCTGGTCAATGGAATTATAATGTTAACTTCGTCATTTACATGGTAAAGAAGAGTTTAAAAGGGATGTTTTTAGTTGATAATGATATTAACAAAAAAACAGCATGTGTCTCATTGGACAATGGCTTTTCAAATGTGATAAAAATAATGCATACAAACTGAATATGTATCAGACTATGCATGAAAGAAATAATACTGTTTCTAATTTCCACAAAGGTTTTGAAATACAACAATGCACATATAAGCATAAATAGGCCAAATATGCACAAAATAAGATAGTAAACAAAGTGTAAAAGTGATGCTGAACAATTATAATAGTTTCTTTGTGCATTAAATGAATATATACCAGAAAAGCAATACTAAATCAAGTCCAAAAAGTATAATAACATGAAGAACATCCCTTTATGAATATCTTCATTACTAATTAGAGTACATGTAAACAATAATCATTTATATAGTTAGTATCAAATGTGTCTAGTTTAAAGTGTGTTTTTATTTGCATTTAATTAATATATACCAAAAAAGCAATTATAAAAATCCTTAAATATGTAAGAAACTGAAGACAGCAAAGAATAACAACCATTTATGAATGATCTCCAAAACAAATCATAGGTCACCTAAACAATCATCATTCATATAATTAGTATCAAGTGTGTCTAGTTTTTGTGTGTCTATTCATTATCTTTAAATGAGCATCAAGTGAAACTCTATTTAAAATCAATACATACAATTGTATTTATAACACACATCAAATTGACTGATAAACCAATTTAACTTCTTACTAAATAATGCATTTACTGAAAATATTGTTTACTGATAACAAGCTTGTAACCCTGTTTATAATAGCAGAAAGCATGACAAATATTAAATGATTGCTAAAAGATTTACTGTGGTCTACTATAGTATCACAAGGCAGAAATACCATGTTTTATGTTCATTCTTATTCGCAAATTGAACTCAAGATCCTTTATAAGAAACATTGTTGTCGACATCTATCAACCCATTTTGAAAACTCAAAACAATAATATTAATTGTGGTAAGTCTTATTTGGGAGTAAGAGCGCATCTTTAAAAATAGTGAGTGTTTTTTCACTTATATGAAATATGTAACAATTCAATTTGACAAATGAGACGAAGTAGTAATTGTACATAATACAAATCAACAACAAATTTGACAAAGCTCAATATAACAGGAAATCTATATAAACACAAAATTCCTTAAAGGCTATAATTATTTAAACTGAATTAATGAAATTGTAAGATTTATAAAGTTCCCGCGAATACATCTTATCACATGACTTACTCGACCAATCATTTTGTGCGCACTGTGTAGTGTTCTAAAAATAAAACAACTCGGAGGCAATCGTAATGAAATTTTACTAATGTCACCTTCAAAACATTAACAAATAAAGTAAGGTGAACATTTAATTCCGATATCGATTAAATTAAAGAAAACAGCTTACCTCATGGTGTATCAATGCAGTAAACATAACAAAACAAAATAAAACATAATTATTCCCATTCACATAATTACCGGTCCACACATTTTACATTTCCGACACATGATTACAGGTAACCAATCGGAAAACGTAAACGAATCGGGAACAGTTATTAAACTTATTTGTCGTTCTTCGGAAATAATGCTTTGAAGATAAATTGAAGACAATCTATTCAACCATAAATAGCATTTTCAACACCCATGCAATCGCCACCCATTTGCATTTTTTAATCATAATAAAATAACAATAAAACCCAACTGTCAATCAAATTAAAAACCGCTCCTACCACTAACTTAAATAAATTCTTATTCCATAATAGGCGCGCACTTCAGTGCGCCGCCAATGAAAGGGACGATTGGGGTCTAGTAGTTTATTCCTAGATGATCACGGAACCACAGCCGAACTGGTCAGCGTTTACCTGAAAACATTCTGTGTTATTCTCTCCTCTCCGTCGGTAAATGCGGATGTACCTGTCGGTCCCAAGGAGTTTCGATCTGGTTGCATTCACAAATACAACATAAGCCGAGTGAGTTCTAGCAAGGATCCATCTCACCGGTTGTTCCCACCAATTGTCCACTTTGCCATTGACGTAACCGGTCTAAAAAAGTTGCGTAGGTGTGCTAGGACCATTTATTTATCTAGCTGACGAGTTGTTACTCATCTCTTCAGAAATTTATAGAAATAATGATAAGTAGGTGTCAATTGAGAACTATTAATATACAGAACAGAACCGAATAGAACAGAACAAACATTTTATTTACTAGAATATCAGAGCCCCATGTGGCCGAATATTATAAATGGCGACAAGTACAAAACATGTGTACACGTTCATACATATAAATGTGTATGCAATTTCATACACAATAGGCAACAATAGGCAACATATAGCATACAATAATATCATATTGATAATTGCATGCTCCAACTTTATTAAGTTTTCGAAAATTGATGTCCATATTAAATGCTTCAAGGAAATCGTTCTATACATTTACATAAACAGAATATATATCTAGTATAAGTTCCCATATTCTTTCTGAATTGATTAATTAACAGATTAAGTCATACCTGCCGGATAAGGGTACTATCACACGCTGTTCAATGACCATTCGAGCCATCTTTTCTGTTTTTCGATGTGGACATTCAACATCAAAAATCGTTTTGAAATGATGTTTAGTGCTAAATTCACAAACCACGTGATGGAGCTCCGTGTGTCAAATGCAGCACTCAAGGCACTAGTATAACATAGAAAAAGAAAGAAGCGTCATATGGATTGTCAAATACGACGTGCTGTATTTCACTTGTAAGGTAAGAAAAATGAAAGTTACATGTATATTATAAACGATTGTCTTGACACATTTCGAAGGAGGAACACTGCGTTTCTTAAGTATTGATTATTCTGTTGATTACGTCAACTGCATTACCATTTTCGAGGATGAAATACAGTTTGTATGTTAATTTGAGTTTATGAGGGCCTGCCCGCGCCCATTGGCTGCATTATGGCTTGCCCCCGCCGTGACGCCATCACGACTTAATTTGTGTTTTAAATGCCATAAGTGACATGAGATAGAAGTGACAGCAAGTCAATTCCAGACATTGGAAGACTTGAAGAAACAGAGTGAGATACAAGAGATCCGGTGCGATACCCTAGCTCTTTGCGAACAGACCTCTTGGTTCTTTAATGTGCTGGGTGTAAAGCACCGATTCACGGGATACAACTTTCCTGAGTTGAACCAGTACTGAGTACACCACTTTTCTAAGCCGTGGTTTTACTACCAACTTTTAACGTCTTTCGGTATGACGCGGCCCGGGATCGAACCCACGACCTCCCGCTCCGTAGGCGGAATCTTAAACCACTAGGCTACGGAGACGGTGGATGTAATACAGCACTAGCCCTTCATGTTCAATCACTATATACCATAAGAAAGCATATAATTAAACTACATCATCTTTGGTGTTGGCCAAATTTGAAATGTTGCAATTATGGAACAAAGCAATCAGAGGACCAAATGCAGTACTAGCCCTTAATGTTACGAATAACCAAAGATCACTCAAAGTAACTTTATTAAGTAATGGCAACTCATATTAAAACTCAAATCCTTCGGGACAGTCATCCTCGTTTGTTTCCGGGAATGGAGCAGCAGTTTGCGGGTGTTAAAATTCAAAGCAAACGCATTTAATGCACCAGTCAATTGTAACCACGGCCCCGCTAGGTTCGGGGGTATACCGAGGATAACCGGGGAAATTGGCCGTGTTTTTACCTTCCAGGTGGCCCCGCAGTGCCGGGTGAATGCGGTGGTTTTGTCTTCGCGCAAAATATAGCGGGGAATGTGCCTTACCTAGGTGCGGGGGCATTTGGCGAGGATTTTACCATCTGTTCGTCACCGCAGGGCGAGGATTTTACCCGGGGTTGGCTGGACCGAAAGTCAAAGTCCCCGCTATTCCCCGGACCTGGGGTGGGGGCGTGGTTACAATTGACTCGTGCATAATTTTGGCCAGAATATCTCACCTGACAAACTCATACATGTGTATCAATAACTAACATCCGATTTTATAGGTAGCAAATAGTTTCCACTTACAAATTTGAAATCATCAGTATCATTTCAAAGTATGTCTCAGAACCGTCACTGCGCTATGTACGTTAATTATAGCCAGAAAACTCACTTCATTATGAACGAACAAATTCAAATTTAAAAAATTATTACTATGTTTACATAAGAAATAAAAAATATTCAATCCATTTTGATAGACGGATTCATCAATGCGAACTTCACAGTCAACTATCACAGTCTACGCAGTCGTTATGAAATGATTCCATGTGTAGCCCAATAATATCGGACTTGTCAACTTGTTGAACAAGCATTAACTAGTAGCGCGTTCGCAATTTTCTTTGATAACTCTGCAAAGAATACTGTTTATTTACCGACTCACAAATCTTTGCCAGTAATTTTGACCATGTACAACGGCCGGACCCGGCATTTTCTTTATGATTCTCAGTCCAAGAGATCACCGTAGGGACCAATCGCTCAAATAAGATAGCTCGACTGGCCAAAAATGCAGTCCAAATACCAAGTTACTGACGTTGTTCTCCGATCTAGAGATACATTTCACTAAAACCTCTGTCAGCGTCGTCAGCTGTTCGTCGTCAGCTGTTTGTCGTTTATCAGCTCAAAATGCTTAATCCGATCAAATAAAGGTCTTGGGTAAGCCATGGAGATTATAATATATTAAGATCTATCATAACGTCATCAAATCTATGTAAATATCATCTTCACAAGAAAAAACAAAACAAAATGAATCTGTGTAATATCTAAATAATGCTTTTAAAGTAATTCTTTAGAATTTACATTTTACTGACCGTTCCAAGGCGGTACCTAACAATCCTTGATATACATACCTAGTTTTCTTATATATAGAATGTATGCATTGTGCTGTTTGTGGAGTTTTGTGCTGTTCTTCCATGTTTCTTGTTTGTGATGTTTTGTTTTTATGTTCTATTTTGTTGGCGTTTACTCAGTGCCATTAAACCGGGTTTATGTTTAAACTTTTTGCTGCTGAGCTTGTTTCTGTAGCGTTTTGCATAAATATAGTTCGTAATTTTATAATCGAGATGTGACCTGTATGTGTGGAAAAATAGGTGAAAATTCAACTGTGAATCAAAATTTATACGATGTTAAACTGATGATGTCTTTTTTCTACCGATTTTATGTTCTGTCACGCTTTTTATGATGCAGTTGATTGAACACCTTTCCTTTCGAAATGTACGTTACTTAGTAATGATAAACATTCATTGGCGCCGCACTGAAGTGCAAATGGGTGGCGATTGCATGGATGTTAAAAATGCTTTTTATGGTTGAATAGATAGTCTTCAATTTATCTTCAAAACATTATTTCGGAAGAACGACAAATAAGTTTAATAACTGTTCCCGATTCGTTTACGTTTTCCGATTGGTTACCTGAAATATCTGAAACATCATGTGCCGGAAATGTAAAATGTGTGGACCGGTATTATGTGAATGGGAATAATTATGTTTTATGTAGTTTTGTTATGTTTACTGCATTGATAAACCATGAGGTAATCTTTTTTCTTTAATCTAATCTATATTGGAATTAAATGTTCACCTAACTTTTATTTGTTAATGTGTTGAAGGTGACATTAGTAAAATTGTATTACGATTATCCCCGAGTTGTAACACATACCGGATAATGCTATTTTTAGAACCAGAAGGTATTTCCCCGCTATTCATAGGTCAATAATAGAATTCCTACATCGTAGTAGTTGGAAACTCGGGTGATGTTTTAATCATGAATATACGTTTAAAATAAGTAAACACTAAAAGTGCACACTGACAGTTGATTATGATACACCTAACAATTTGAGTCATTACAGTAAAACATAGATTATAAGTGAATTATACGCGTAAGAGAAGATTTTCTGTCAAAAAACGAATGTCAACAATTGGCATGGAACTGGGATATTCGTATCAAAGGGCTAGGTATGTAAGTATGTTTGTGTAGTTTTGTACGTTGATGTGTTCAAAAATGTTTTTTTTTATTTATCTTTGGAATTCTTAAATCATTTTTATTTGCTAAATGTTAAGACAGCGTGTTAATATTTTTACATACATGTACTATAATTATATATTATTATAAATATACATGTTACATCTACTTATGCACCAGTCAATTGTAACCACGCCCCCACCCCCCTCCAGGTCGGGTGTATACCGGGGATAGCGGCGGAAATGGACTGTTTCTTTTACCTTCGAGGTGTCCCCGAAGCGCCGGGTGAATGTGTGAGGTCAGGGGAATAGCCGGGACTTTGACTTTCGGTCCAGCCAACCCCAGGTAAAATCCTTGTCCTGCGAGGTCGAACTGATGGTCAAATCCCTGCCATATGCCCTCGCACCCCAGGGAGCCTAGGTAAGGCATATTTCCCGCTATATTTTGCTCGAAGACAAAACCACCGCATTCACCTGGCACTGCAAACACAGAACGTTTCCCCGGCTATCCCTGGCATAACCCCGGACCTGGGGGGGGGGGGGGCATGGTTACAATTGACTGGTGCATTATGTACATGTTTCATATTTTTAAATGTACTTAAATTTTGTTTAAAAATGATGTGTTTTGGTATGTGACCTATTTTTAATATATCATAAAAATACATGAACATACCCATTATTTGTTTACAAACTGCATATTATCAAAATAAACCTGTAAAAAAAGACGTACATGGTTTCGGGCTGGAAGTCACGACAGCTTTGACACTAGCGACATTCATTTGCTGGTGTAGGTCTCGTTAAAACCCCGTACTGTTGTTAATCATTATCAACCATATGCACAAAAACTACACATTTGTGTTTACCAACTTATTCTTGGCTAAAACGGATATTAGTGCAGAATGTATAATTGATACATGTGCATTTGTCTATCACAGTTGTAGTTTCTGCCTGTTGATAATCAGAAGTCCAATTTCTTTCAGGTAGGAAAATGACTGAATATTACTAAGTCAACAAATTGGGGTTATGAAGAATTCCAGCCTGCATTAAATACTATGTTGGATCATTGAGACAGATTTGACATCCATGTCATCCACAAGGCAGTCACATCTGATAGAGATGATGTGAGTATTTCATATAAAACATATTTGAGTTGGTGTTTGTTGTTTTATAAACTCACTGTATTCAATAATCAAGTGGTGGTGGTGGTGGTAGTGGGTGGGTGGGTGTATGTGGTGGTGATGATGATGATGATGATGATGATGATGATGATGATGATGAATTTTATTGATAAATTTAGTAATTTTCTTTATATATTATCTACATGTATGTATCAGCTTGTTGGTTTTTTTAAATAATGTCGAGAAATATTAAACTGTTAATGTTTTATTTTGTATATGTATGGCAGTATTATTATCTATACTAATAAGTTAGAAAGGTTTTTAAAGTACATTTTTTTCCTTTACAGCACTAAACATTCTAGATGGGTAAAGAACCTGAAGGGGCATAAAAACAAATCAGCATTGACTCAGCATTGAGTAATTATAATCTGTGCACACACACACTACAAGTACAAACGCATGGGAACAGACCAAACTTCAAATGTTGAAGAGTGAAGACTTATTGCGAAAAATTCTAAATGTAAGAATACCATTGACAAAAAACAAAAAAATAGACATCGATTACCTACAGAGACTGTTTACATGTTATAATATTAAAAAGACAAATTATAGTTGAGAACTTTCACTCTGACATTTTTTGAGGGACATTACCGCCTACATGTACATAGTGTTCTTGTTTCTTTACATATTTTAATTTGAAAGTACATTCATTGTTTTTAAATCTGAATTCTGAGTTAGTATCATACGTAAAATTCATTTATTTGAATGATTACAGTTTATGAATAAGTCCAATTAAGTTTTATCAAATTTTACAAGAAAAGGGTTGATTTTTAAGCATTTTATTAGCTATAAAAATGTATGGTTACATGACATTATGTATATTTTCTTCAAAATTGAACGGTAAACTATCATAAATTGTCTTTTAAATTGTTCATTAGACATCATAGAAAATATTTAAAATGATTTCAGCAGGTTGTCTTATTATTAATTATTTTTTATGAATTTATAAAATTGCTTTATATTTTCAAACATCGAAATACTGCTCTGTTCAGAAGACTCGCAAGATCAATTAAAATGATTTTTTTTGCATGTGTATCAATAATGCTGTTCGGTTGAACTTATGTTTTCTGTTAACTGAAGTTTATTTCACCAGAAACTGTTGTGTTTATTTCATAAGCTCTGATAATGTGAAACAAAAAAAATAAATATAAACAAAATATTTACTTGTCGCTCTTTGTAGCCCTTGGAGTTTGGGGTTGGGTGTAATGAAAATTTAATAACTTTTTTAATTCACGGTAAAATATCTTCAAAATTTGGATAAAAGTCCCATAGTGTACCTAACTATGTTTTCGGTGAAAGCTTTTATTAAAGTGTGTATTACTGAATTCAGTTTAAATAATTATGGCCTTTAATGATTTTTGTTTTCATATAGATTTCCTGTTATATTGAGCTTTGTCATTTTTTGTTGTTTTGAATTATGTACAATTACTACTTCTAATTCCAAACTTATTTTTTTTGTCTCATTTGTCAAATTGAATTGGTATATATTTCATATAAAGTGAAAAAAACACACACTATTTTTAAAGATGCACTCTTACTCCCAAATAAGACTTATCACAATTAATATTATTGTTTTGATTTTTCAAAATGGGTTGATAGATGTCAACAAAATATTTTCTAATGAAGGATTTTGAGTTCAATTTGCTAATAAGAATCAACATTAAACATGTTATTTATGCCTTGTGATACTATAGTAGACCACAGTAAATCTTTTAGCAATCACCAATCATTTAATATTTGTCATGCTTTCTGCTATTATAAACAGGGTCACAAGCTTTTTATAAATCAGTAAACAATATTTCATTAAATGCATTATTTAGTAAGTAGTTATTGTTTTATCAGTCAATTTGATGTGTGTTATAAATACAATTATATGCATGGCTTCCTTTAAAGGAAGTTTGGAAGTATATTACTCCTTAAAAATGGGTTAAAACTTTCAAAATTGATTTCTAGGAAGTGCAAAAACTTCCATAATTTTGAAGAAAACCACCAAAGTAGAAAGCTTGGAAGTTCAAAATATTCAAACCTTGTGTCAATATTATTTTTATGGTCACCATTTCAATCAGTCTTAAGATAAAATGATTTATTATAATATAAGTCTTTGAATTTGGCAAGTTAAAGTCACAAATTACTTGAAATTTGTAACATTCTAATTGAAAAATAGTGGAAAAAGATATTGTATTCGGGAGATTTTAATTTCCACATTTCAGTGTAAAACTTCCAAAATTGATGGACAGGAAGTTTATACTTCCAGTTTCAAATTCTTAATGGAAGCCCTGTTATATGTATTGATTTCAAATAAGAGTTTCACTTTAAAGATGCTCATTTAAAGATAATGAACAGACACACAAAAACTAAACACATTTGATACTAATTGTATGAATGATTATTGTTTAGGTGACCTCTGATTTGTTTTGGAGATTTTCATAAATGGGTGTTATTCTTTGTTGTCTTCAGTTTCTTATACATTTTAGGATTTTTATAATTGCTTTTCTGGTATATATTAATTTAATGCAAATGAAAACACACTTTAAAGTAGACTCATTTGATACTAATTATATAAATGATTATTGTTTACCTGTACTCTGATTTGTTATGAAAATATTCATAAAGGGGTGTTCTTCATGTTATTATACATTTTGGACTTGATTTAGTATTGTTTTTCTGGTATATATTCATTTAATGCACAAAGAAATTATTTTAAGTGTTCAGTATCACTTTCACACATTGTTTACTATTATTTTGTGCATATTTGGCCTATTTATGCTTATATGTGCATTGTTTTATTTCAAAACCTTTGTGAAAAATAGAAACAGTATTATTTCTTTCATGCATAGTCTGATACATATTCAGTTTGTATGTATTATTTTTTCATATTTGAAAAATTTGCCATTGTCCTATAAGACACATGCTTTTTGTGTTAATATCACTATCAACTAAAAACATCCATTTTCAACTCGTCATTACCATTTAAATGGAGAAGTTAACATTATAACTCCATTGACCAGTTTTTTTATGCAATTTGTCCAATTTCATACATTTTAGTATTATTAAACAGCTAAAAAACAAGGCATGTTATGTTATAAATGCATTTCATCTAGTAAACAATGTTCTCTTTTTATATAACATTTCAATAATTATGTTTTATTTACGTTTGTAACTTTCATACGAAATGATAATGTTTATTAAAGTACTACAACAATTGTTATTTCATGTCACTTCTTCATGATGAATTTCCCATATAATCAGGAAACTTATTCTTCCCTACAAGTTGTCATTCCAGCATGGTGACTTTGCCCCCTCCCCCTAAATAATTAGAACTGCAGTGTACAAGAACAATAACTCTATTTCAGCGAATTGCAAGAGTTATTCCCTTTGTTCCTTTTCCTGTCCGTAGCATAACAAGAAAATTACTTTTTGGAATTTCATTAAACATCATTCAATGGTAAAGCACAACAAGAGGAAGTGCCGTGCACAATGACTATAGCTGTATTTCAGCTAATTACATAATTATTGCCCTTTGCCGCGTTTTCTTGACCAGAGCATTACTTTCAAAATACTCATGGTATTGAAATAAAACTTGGTATATGGATAGGTGGCAATGACAAAAAGTACAGTGCACAAGCACCCTAATTTTGTCGTGTTCATTAATTTACCACACCCCTTATGAAATGTTAAACTTGAAACTCTTCAATTTCAATGCTTTAGCCTATGTTGTTAAGCAGAATACTACAACTATTTTGAGAATTTCATGGATGCGGTTCGATGCATTGTAATATGCTTGACATTCCTTGTTTTTCAACATATAACAAATGCATAAACTATTAAACGGCGCCCTTTTATGCTTTGCATCAATGGTCTTTCTTGTACATCAATTGGTCAGTGTTTTTGCGCATGTAAACCCGATTAGCTTCAAATTGATTCAATTATTCCACGGTCTAGATATCACTTGGTTTTGGCGTCACCATTCACCAGACACTTGAAGGAACGTTCTGATATAATTATGTTTTATTTCATTATGTTTCTCACAAAAACGCAGATACAGCTGTTCGTCGTGTATCAGCTCAAAAATAAAATGTTTAATCCGATCAAATAAAGGTCGTTGGTGAGCAATGGAGATTATATTCTACTAAGAGCTGTATTAACGTCGTACAATCTATATATGTTATCATATTCACAAGAAAGAACATTCGTATCTCAATAAAACAGGTAAATTGTGTAAAATCTAAATAATGCTTTTACAGTAACTGTGTAGAATAAATGAATAAAAAGAAAGTTTACATTACAAATAAGGAATAACTGTTTCAAATAAACGAAAACAACACATACTAATAGACAAATACATTTAATTCAAAATTTAAAACAATTTATAAACAACCATTCGCACTGACAAATGCGATTTGCACTTGTATTAAGAATTATATATATACTAGTATATAATTGATAATGACATTGAAAGGTTGCTTACTTTGAGTGTAAGTAGAATTTCTGAAAATTAAATTCCGAAGTCAGATGACAACATAGTTCGTAATATTATAATTGAGATGTGACCTGTATGTGTGGAAAATTGGGTGGAGATTTAACCGTGAATCAAAATTTATGCTTAAGTTACACAGATGATGTCTTTCGCTCTACTGATTTTATGTTCTGTCACGCTTGTTGTGATGCAATTGATTGAACACCTTCCCTTTAGAAATGTACGTTACCTAGTAATGACAAACCTTCATACATCTATGGGACAGTACTTTTAATGCTCAGCTTTTCTACATACATGTATTTCTTATTCCTGTACAATGCAACCTTAATATAAAAAAATCGTTCAATCAGTTATAACTGCATGGCAACCCCCTTTGCTTCAAAACGATTTTATTATTCCACGGTCTACATATGACTTGGTATTGACGTCACCATTCACCAGACAATTGAAGGAAAGTTCGGACATAATTTTGTTTTATTTATGTTTCCCAAAGAAATGCAACACAAACAAGATATCCCGTGGATATTTTTGCTTACTATGGGGATGAACACTAACAACTGTTTCGGTCTTTATTTGCATATCATTTAAATGTATATACATTAAACGAACATGACTTCTTCTTAAGGAGCAACAGCCTGTTGGAAGAAATAAAAACAATCCAATTACATATCACACGAGAAATAAAAAAGAAAACAATGGACATGAAACCACATAAGGAGCAGTTAATCTAAACAATGGTTAGCACGATGGATATAATACTATCACGCATAGTTGCATCTGAAGAGCATATGGTGTGCTTCAGCTTTGTGTTTTATTTAATTAACTGTTTTATTTACACATGTATGAAATAAGGAAAACACTAAAGTGCACTTAATGGATATTAATATTGATGACGAAAGTTGTAATAACTACTGTTATAAACCAAATGTACTCGAGATCTACATGTTGGTGTTTCATCAGCGAGCATTTGATAACAACAACTGGGGACTACTGTTTGAAATCATTCTGAAGCTAAAAGACAACAAACACTCATATTTAAACTTACAATAGCCTTTGGGCCACCTGCAGAAACGCCGGTTGAGCAGTCTACCTTGTTTTTACGAAATTGGATCAGCAGTTTGCGGGTGTCGAGGCTCATAGGCAATCGCTCTGTATACGCCGAACAGAGCGCAATCTTTAGGCTTGACCCGACAACTCGACCTGACATTTTAAAAGAATCATGAAGTTCATGAACACCGTCTCAAGTTTAAGAAACTGCAAAATGAATTATGCTTAAAATTGAAATATGATTGTGTTTGAAACAATTTATATTATTAATTATTTATTACGTCCCATTTAAATTCTTAAAGATTCTCGTAATGGCGAGGATTGCCGAACAATAACGATATCATTCTCTGCTCTTGTGATACCTGCAATGATGTATGTTTGCCCGTTCTGTAGATACATTCCACATAAGCCGCCGTTAGATGCGGTGTACACGCGTCGAAAAGATTTTTTTGTCAACTGAGCGTCATTTTCCAGCTAGAAAGAAAATAAATCTAAATCCAAAGTAGCTACATTTTGAAAAATGGCCTCCAGTTGGCCATTTTGAAAGTTCACATGTGTTCCAATTGTGCTGCTTTTCCCATCTTTATAATAAAAAATGTGATTTAATTTACGATTTGAATGGACTAACAGTGAATGCCAAGTAGAAAAAAATCAAATCTTGTAAGATACGACTATCTCTGTATGCGTGTAAATGTTACCTTATAAATATGCCTTTTCCTTGGCCTTCGAATGCGATAAAAGTAGTTAAACTCATCCTCATCTTGCGGAGCTCTTAGCTCACTCTTTACCCTTGTCTTTATAACTGTTTGAAATAAAAGGAAATTAATCATCCAAGGGTCATTTCAATGAAGGCGTTTAGGCGTAGCGTCCATAATAGTAAATGATTTTATTATATGCTTTCCTGTGCTTTATACAGATTTTTCAGTAAAACATAAAACTCTTTCAAGCAGTGATTGCATTATATTTTACCTGAACATCAAAAGTAAATATTGGCCACTCGTAGAATATAGCATTTTGTGCTCATTCGGTATATAATATTTTACGACCTTATAACTGAAACAAACAATTACCCTCTATACAAACGTCACAAATGCGACGCATATATATTGTTTACGTTCTCAACTTCACGTTCATTTTTAATTGCGGTTTACGAATATAATCAGCAAAGATCTTAAATGAAACGACCCCAGGATAATACGTCCTTTAGTATTTGTTACTGTCAAGTCTGAGATAAAGAAAATAAAAAAAGACCGCGATGCTTATACACTTATTGAAACGTGAATGAGTTCACGATTGCAATGCCAATTTGCACCAAGAGACGGTCAATTCGTAGCTTTGAAGTAAATTACAAGGTTGGCACTGCATCGCTCTTGTAATTTAATTGATCGGTTGAGTGAAACATATGCATAACGGAACACGAATTCCCAGAATGTGAAGTATCAAAAAAAGTAACATCCGGCCCGATAGTGATAGGCCATACGAACAACAGCATTTTACTCTAGATATCCATACACATACATTTTACTTCATTATACCTCACTTTTGTCTACAATGGTAAAATCCCATTACCCGAAAAATAAATATTTTGACTAACAGAAACATTTTCAACCTTTTTGACTCGTGACCAAGCGAAAATTCACTGTCAGGTCATGTGACCGCAGTGACATTTTGAATTTCATATAAGGGCAAAAAAATGCTTCAATATTTTAGCTAAATCATGACGTGATTGCCTCCCTTATACACATACAGCAATAACGTCACTATTCAATGTGTACACAAAAACATCAGACAACAGTTTTTGAAGGAATTTTAGCATAATTAAAGGTGGAATTTTGTTCTAGATATAATTATTGTTTTTGTAAACCTTGTTATACTTATTTGATTAAAACTATTTTATGTACTTAATTTTGTTCGGTATGATAAAATAAATATCATATGGCAGCATGTGTGACATTGATATTGTCAACCTTCGAAACAGACGCCTCGGGTGACATTCTGCTCTCGGGTTGACAATATCAATGTCACACATGCTGCCATATGATATTTATATAATGTCGATATTTACATTATGCCATGTCAATGAGAAGCTAACTCACTGGTTTTGAAAACATGTGTAATTTATTTGTAAAGAAAAACAAATATCTTCTTTGAATTTAGCTGTCGTTGATCAGAATAAGGCACCAAAATATATGTGAACTTTAAGTAATTTCGAAAATGACGTGGTTGAATACCTGGCCCAGTCCTGTGTGTGCGCTGACGTTTAATCTTAAACTGACAGCGCGCTAAAATTTCAAAACAGTAAACACAATTCAATTGAAATATTTCACTGTTTGAAACGCTAAGACATAAAATTAATTTATGTGATAAATCGCTATAAACCATCAGAAAGCATATAATAAACTCCATAATCTTTGGTATTGGCCACAATTTTAAATGTTGTTGTCTTTTTGGAGCAAAGCAAATTTTGATTTGAACGCTATTGTTAATTTTCACACTGCCGCAGTTTGTCTTTGAAACATTGAAATGAAACTTACTGAAGTCTGCATCGCACATGAGCCCTTTTTCAGTCGGCCCCGGATATGCGCAGCTACATCCTTCACACTTTTCAAAACTTAAAACAAACAGAAGTATTGAAATCCACACACGCATGGTTGGTGGCTGTAAATGTTGGAGATTTCGTATTTTATTTTTTATGACACGATGTCCAAGTGCTTATGTTGTTCTCAACAATCAAACTAATTGTATGTGAATATAGTACTTCAATGTTGTTTTTGTAACGATATAAGCCAACTGGAACTTACAACACAGATGTTGCTTCCGAACCAATCCTAAACTCTCATGTATTTATTTAATCCAAAGCTAAAAGCAGTATTTCATTAATCCTTTTCGCTACACAATTATTATAAGCATTATTAACTTTTTAACGGCTTTGTTGATGCGTGATGTTGTCTAGGTATTGTAAAAGGTCAACACTCTTCACTGTGTATAAGTCCTGTTGGCATAGAGACGAAGCTGTCGGTGTTCTATCTTTTCTTGACTTAACTGCAGGCGTGAGTTCACACCTCTATAAAACCTAAATCCTTTTTATACTTTGATATAATTATGTTTGTTTTTCTGCAATTTCGATATCATATAGTAAAATAATTATAAAATAAGTGTTTTCGGATTCATTAACGTCAAAAATAATTTTAGTCCAAAAACATGAGTGAGTACCTCAAAAAAGTATTAAAAAGGAGATACTGATTGAGAAAAAATAGCTTGTTCTTAAATAAGTGCCCAATTATTATGTTTCGTTTGTTTCAATCTCAAGCCAAATTATTTAAGGTAAAACATAAGTTTTGCATATTCGAAACGTCGAAATGGCGTCATTTGATGACGCTTTAAAAATAAATCAGTGTACATGGGAAAAAAAGTAAGACAAAATGATGTTAAATGCATAAATTAGACGTACGATTTGCTATTTAATGTCACTTTAAGTAAATTGCCTTGCTAAATTGTGTCTAAAGAATGTAATTTTGCCTTAAAGTAGTTGATTGATTAGAATGGGTAGGGCCATGTCCAGGAAGCCGTAAATGGCGACATGCAATTTTCAAAATTAGTGTTACTTTAAAAATATTTCTGCTGAAATATATCAAAAAGAAGGAGTTCAAAGCATGCAAGGTACGTAACATTTTTATGATGATCCATTTTATATTAGGTTGATCAACTTCGCGGAAAAAATGTTTTTGATATTTTGGGTGTAATTATTCTTTTTGCAATTCGAGAGTACGGACGATATGTGCTGCTCGCAAATTCTGAGTACACCTTGCTGCATGGCAGGCGCATCGTCTTGTCTTCCAACAGCATCACGCATCGATACCTCAATGCCTTTAAAGTACCTTGGACAGAGACATTTGGGATCTTGTCGCTCATTGAGATCACGTCCTAGGCGATCACGAATTCACCGCCGAACTGATCAGCGTTTCCAAGACAGCATTGTCTGTTCCGCTCTCCGCTCCGTCGGTAAATGCAGACGTGCCTGTCGATCCAAATGAGTTTCATTCTCGTTTCATCAACCCATACAACAATAGCCCAGTCAGCTCAAGATCTATGTATACAAGAGTTAATTCTGATAATGCTATCAGTAAACACTTAGATTGTTTTCTTTTTGTACGTCAAAGGGGGTCATTATATCCTTTCTTTTTATCCATGGATTTAGATGATATCGAAGAGTACCTGATTACAAATGATTTAAGTGGCGTTCATAAGTTCATGAGGTTGTTCTTAAGTTGTTCTTGTTATTGAATGGAAGTGAAAGGTGAACTCTGATAAAACAAGTTTTGATTTTGTTATAAAAGAGGAAGATTAAAAAGAAATTAAAGGTGTTACATAATGGTCAAATAATGGAAATAGTGAACTAACTTACTTATCTTGCAATTGATTGAACACCTGGAGTGTCTTTTATCTACCACTTTTGATACATGATCAGGACAAGCTCTAACACTTTTTTTCAAACTGAAGAGTTGCTTAACAAAAAAGCCTACTTTGTAAATTAAGAGTCTTTAATTGAAGATTGATTAGATATGTTTGATAAACTATTTTTTTCCAATTTAAGCAATTGATCAATAGCAATGATAACAGTATATTATACACATAGAAAGAGTACATCTAATTCAAATCATTGGCTTATTTGTTCCAGTCCTTAGGCTTAAGCCATGTTTGGATGAAAAAAAGATTTCTTAAGTAATGCTTTGACTATTCTGTTGATAACGACAACAAATTTGCCACTTTCGAGGATCAAATGCAGTTTTTACCCTTGAGGTTACGGATAAACAATGATTACCCAGAGTAACTTTGTTTAAGTCATTGATGTCAACTTATATTAAACCTCACATCAGTCTGGTAGCCAGTCGAACAATCATCCTCATTTTTTCTGGCAAAGGAGCAACAGTTTGCGGGTGTTGAAATTCATGCAAGCACATTAAACTTTGTCTGAATGTCTCACCGAACAATGTCATACATGCGTAGGAATAATTAACCATACAATAATCGTGGGAGCAAGCAGTTTACACGTACAGATTTGAATATATATGTTTAAAATCATACTATGTCCATATAGCGTGAAACCTCGCTGCAGTATGAACGCTGACTATCACATCTAAGTATGTCCATGCTGACAGAAGCCTCACAACAGTCTCACAACAGTACGAACGATGACTATCACATCGTAGTGTGTCTATACAGACAGATGTCTCACAACAGTATGAACGATGACTATCACATCATAGTGTGTCTATACAGACAGAAGTCTCACAACAGTACGAACGATGACTATCACATCAAAGTGTGTCTATACTGACAGATGTCTCACAACAGTGTGAACGATGACTATCACATCATAGTGTGTCTATACAGACAGAAGTCTCACAACAGTATGAACGATGACTATCACATCATAGTGTGTCTATACAGACAGAAGTCTCACAACAGTATGAACGATGACTATCACATCATAGTGTGTCTATACAGACAGATGTCTCACAACAGTATGAACGATGACTATCACATCATAGTGTGTCTATACAGACAGAAGTCTCACAACAGTATGAACGATGACTATCACATCATAGTGTGTCTATACAGACAGATGTCTCACAACAGTGTGAACGATGACTATCACATCATAGTGTGTCTATACAGACAGAAGTCTCACAACAGTATGAACGATGACTATCACATCATAGTGTGTCTATACAGACAGAAGCCCCACAACAGTAAAACGATGACTATCACATCATAGTGTGTCTATACAGACAGAAGCCCCACAACAGTAAAACGATGACTATCACATCATAGTGTGTCTATACAGACAGAAGTCTCACAACAGCATGAACGATGACTATCACATCATAGTGTGTCTATACAGACAGAAGTCTCACAACAGTATGAACGATGCCTATCACATCATAGTGTGTCTATACAGACAGAAGTCTCACAACAGTATGAACGATGACTATCACATCATAGTGTGTCTATACAGACAGAAGTCTCACAACAGTATGAACGATGACTATCACATCATAGTGTGTCTATACAGACAGAAGTCTCACAACAGTATGAACGATGACTATCACATCATAGTGTGTCTATACAGACAGAAGCCCCACAACAGTATGAACGATGACTATCACAGAATAGTGTGTCTATACAGACAGAAGTCTCACAACAGTATGAACGAAGCCTATCACATCATAGTGTGTCCAGGCAGACACAAGCCTCACAACAGTATGAACGATGACTATCACATCATAGTGTGTCTATACAGACAGAAGCCTCACAACAGTATGAACGATGACTATCACATCATAGTGTGTCCAGGCAGACACAAGCCTCACAACAGTATGAACGATGACTATCACATCATAGTGTGTCTATACAGACAGAAGTCTCACAACAGTATGAACGATGCCTATCACATCATAGTGTGTCCAGGCAGACACAAGCCTCACAACAGTATGAACGATGACTATCACATCATAGTGTGTCCAGGCAGACACAAGTCTCACAACAGTATGAACGATGACTATCACATCATAGTGTGTCCAGGCAGACAGAAGCCTCACAACAGTATGAACGATGACTATCACATCATAGTGTGTCTATACAGACAGAAGTCTCACAACAGTATGAACGATGACTATCACATCATAGTGTGTCTATACAGACAGAAGCCCCACAACAGTATGAACGATGACTATCACATCATAGTGTGTCTATACAGACAGAAGTCTCACAACAGTATGAACGATGACTATCACATCATAGTGTGTCTATACAGACAGAAGTCTCACAACAATATCAACGATGACTATCACATCATAGTGTGTCTATACAGACAGAAGCCCCACAACAGTATGAACGATGACTATCACATCATAGTACGTCTATACAGACAGAAGTCTCACCACAGTATGAACTATGACTATCACATCATAGTGTGTCTATACAGACAGAAGTCTCACAACATTATAAACGATGACTATCACATCATAGTGTGTCCAGGCAGACAGAAGCCTCACAACATGATGAACGATGACTATCACATCATAGTATGTCCATATAGCGTGGAACCTCGCTGCAGTATGAACGCTGACTATCACATCATAGTATGTCCATGCTGACAGGAGCCTCACATCGGTATGAACGATAACTATCACATCATAGTATGTCTATACAGACAGAAGTCTCACAACAGTATGAACGATGACTATCACATCATAGTGTGTCTATACAGACAGAAGCCCCACAACAGTATGAACGATGACTATCACATCATAGTGTGTCTATACAGACAGAAGTCTCACAACAGTGTGAACGATGACTATCACATCATAGTGTGTCTATACAGACAGAAGTCTCACAACAGTATGCACGATGACTATCACATCATAGTGTGTCTATACAGACAGAAATATCACAACAATATCAACGCTGACTATCACATCATAGTGTGTTTATACAGACAGAAGCCTCACAACAGTATGAACGATGACTATCACATCATAGTGTGTCTATACAGACGGAATCCTCACAACAGTATAACGATGACTATCACATCATAGTGTGTCTATACAGACAGAAGCCCCAAAACAGTATGAACGATGACTATCACATCATAGTGTGTTTATACAAACAGAATCCTCACAACAGTAAAACGATGACTATCACATCATAGTGTGTCTATACAGACAGAAACCCCACAACAGTATGAACGATGACTATCACATCATAGTGTGTCTATACAGACAGAAGCCTCACAACAGTAAAACGATGACTATCACATCATAGTGTGTCTATACAGACAGAATCCTCACAACAGTAAAACGATGACTATCACATCATAGTGTGTCTATACAGACAGAAGCCTCACAACAGTAAAACGATGACTATCACACCATAGTGTGTCTATACAGACAGAAGTCTCACAACAGTGTGAACGATGCTTATCACATCATAGTGTCTCTATACAGACAGAAGCCTCACAACAGTATGAACGATGCCTATCACATCATAGTGTGTCTATACAGACAGAAGCCCCACAACAGTATGAACGATGACTATCACATCATCGTGTGTCTATACAGACAGAAGCCCCACATCATTATGAACGATGACTATCACATCATAGTGTGTCTATACAGACAGAAGCCTCACAACAGTGTGAACGATGACTATCACATCATAATGTGTCTATACAGACAGAAGCCTCACAACAGTATGAACGATGACTATCACATCATAGTGTGTCTATACAGACAGAAGTCTCACAACAGTGTGAACGATGCCTATCACATCATAGTGTGTCTATACAGACAGAAGTCTCACAACAGTGTGAACGATGCCTATCACATCATAGTGTGTCTATACAGACAGAAGCCTCACAACAGTATGAACGATGACTATCACATCATAGTGTGTCTATACAGACAGAAGTCTCACAACAGTATGAACGATGACTATCACATCATAGTGTATCTATACAGACAGAAGTCTCACAACAGTGTGAACGATGCCTATCACATCATAGTGTGTCTATACAGACAGAAGCCTCACAACAGTATGAACGATGACTATCACACCATAGTGTGTCTATACAGACAGAAGTCTCACAACAGTGTGAACGATGACTATCACATCATAGTGTGTCTATACAGACAGAAGCCCCACATCATTATGAACGATGACTATCACATCATAGTGTGTCTATACAGACAGAAGCCTCACAACAGTATGAACGATGACTATCACATCATAGTGTGTCTCTATACAGACAGAAGCCCCACATCATTATGAACGATGACTATCACATCATAGTGTGTCTATACAGACAGAAGTCTCACAACAGTGTGAACGATGACTATCACATCATAGTGTGTCTATACAGACAGAAGCCCCACATCATTATGAACGATGACTATCACATCATAGTGTGTCTATACAGACAGAAGCCTCACAACAGTATGAACGATGACTATCACATCATAGTGTGTCTCTATACAGACAGAAGCCCCACATCATTATGAACGATGACAATCACATCATAGTGTGTCTATACAGACAGAAGTCTCACAACAGTGTGAACGATGACTATCACATCATAGTGTGCCTATACAGACGGAATCCTCACAACAGTATAACGATGACTATCACATCATAGTGTGTCTATACAGACAGAAGCCCCACAACAGTATGAACGATGACTATCACATCATAGTGTGTTTATACAAACAGAATCCTCACAACAGTAAAACGATGACTATCACATCATAGTGTGTCTATACAGACAGAAGCCCCACAGCAGTATGAACGATGACTATCACATCATAGTGTGTCTATACAGACAGAAGTCTCACAACAGTGTGAACGATGACTATCACATCATAGTGTGCCTATACAGACGGAATCTTCACAACAGTATAACGATGACTATCACAGAATAGTGTGTCTATACAGACAGAAGCCCCACAACAGTATGAACGATGACTATCACATCATAGTGTGTTTATACAAACAGAATCCTCACAACAGTAAAACGATGACTATCACATCATAGTGTGTCTATACAGACAGAAACCCCACAGCAGTATGAACGATGACTATCACATCATAGTGTGTCTATACAGACAGAATCCTCACAACAGTAAAACTAGGACTATCACATCATAGCGTGTCTATACAGACAGAAACCCCACAACAGTATGAACGATGACTATCACATCATAGTGTGTCTATACAGACAGAATCCTCACAACAGTAAAACGATGACTATCACATCATAGTGTGTCTATACAGACAGAATCCTCACAACAGTAAAACGATGACTATCACATCATAGTGTGTCTATACAGACAGAAGTCTGACAACAGTGTGAACGATGCCTATCACATCATAGTGTGTCTATACAGACAGAAGCCTCACAACAGTATGAACGATGCCTATCACATCATAGTGTGTCTATACAGACAGAAGCCCCACAACAGTGTGAACGATGACTATCACATCATAGTGTGCCTATACAGACGGAATCCTCACAACAGTATAACGATGACTATCACATCATAGTGTGTCTATACAGACAGAAGCCCCACAACAGTATGAACGATGACTATCACATCATAGTGTGTTTATACAAACAGAATCCTCACAACAGTAAAACGATGACTATCACATCATAGTGTGTCTATACAGACAGAAACCCCACAACAGTATGAACGATGAATATCACATCATAGTGTGTCTATACAGACAGAATCCTCACAACAGTAAAACGATGACAATCACATCATAGTGTGTCTATACAGACAGAAGCCTCACAACAGTACGAACGATGACTATCACATCATAGTGTGTCTATACAGACAGAAGTCTCACAACAGTATGAACGATGACTATCACATCATAGTGTGTCTATACAGACAGAAGTCTCACAACAGTGTGAACGATGACTATCACATCATAGTGTGTCTATACAGACAGAAGCCTCACAACAGTATGAACGATGACTATCACATCATAGTGTGTCTATACAGACAGAAGCCCCACAACAGTATGAACGATGACTATCACATCATAGTGTGTCTATACAGACAGAAGCCCCACATCATTATGAACGATGACTATCACATCATAGTGTGTCTATACAGACAGAAGTCCCACAACAGTGTGAACGATGACTATCACATCATAGTGTGTCTATACAGACAGAAGTCCCACAACAGTGTGAACGATGACTATCACATCATAGTGTGTCTATACAGACAGAAGTCTCACAACAGTATGCACGATGACTATCACATCATAGTGTGTCTATACAGACAGAAGCCCCACATCATTATGAACGATGACTATCACATCATAGTGTGTCTATACAGACAGAAGCCTCACAACAGTATGAACGATGACTATCACATCATAGTGTGTCTATACAGACAGAAGCCCCACAACAGTATGAACGATGACTATCACATCATAGTGTGTCTATACAGACAGAAGCCCCACAACAGTAAAACGATGACTATCACATCATAGTGTGTCTATACAGACAGAAGTCTCACAACAGTATGAACGATGACTATCACATCATAGTGTGTCTATACAGACAGAAGCCCCACATCATTATGAACGATGACTATCACATCATAGTGTGTCTATACAGACAGAAGTCCCACAACAGTGTGAACGATGACTATCACATCATAGTGTGTCTATACAGACAGAAGTCTCACAACAGTATGAACGATGACTATCACATCATAGTGTGTCTATACAGACAGAAGCCCCACATCATTATGAACGATGACTATCACATCATAGTGTGTCTATACAGACAGAAGCCCCACAACAGTATGAACGATGACTATCACAGAATAGTGTGTCTATACAGACAGAAGTCTCACAACAGTATGAACGATGACTATCACAGAATAGTGTGTCTATACAGACAGAAGCCTCACAACAGTATGAACGATGACTATCACATCATAGTATGTCTATACAGACAGAAGCCCCACAACAGTATGAACGATGACTATCACATCATAGTGTGTCTATACAGACAGAAGCCTCACAACAGTATGAACGATGACTATCACATCATAGTGTGTCTATACAGACAGAAGCCCCACAACAGTATGAACGATGACTATCACATCATAGTGTGTCTCTATACAGACAGAAGCCCCACATCATTATGAACGATGACTATCACATCATAGTGTGTCTATACAGACAGAAGCCCCACAACAGTATGAACGATGACTATCACATCATAGTGTGTCTATACAGACAGAAGCCCCACAACAGTATGAACGATGACTATCACATCATAGTGTGTCTATACAGACAGAAGCCCCACAACAGTATGAACGATGACTATCACATCATAGTGTGTCTATACAGACAGAAGCCCCACAACAGTATGAACGATGACTATCACATCATAGTGTGTCTCTATACAGACAGAAGCCCCACATCATTATGAACGATGACTATCACATCATAGTGTGTCTCTATACAGACAGAAGCCCCACAACAGTATGAACGATGACTATCACATCATAGTGTGTCTATACAGACAGAAGCCTCACAACAGTAAAACGATGACTATCACATCATAGTATGTCTATACAGACAGAAGCCCCACAACAGTATGAACGATGACTATCACATCATAGTGTGTCTATACAGAAAGAAGCCTAAGTGCAGTATGAACCATCACTATTATATCACATCTTAGTTAGTCCACACAGACATAAGTTTAAGAGTTTCTGTAATTGTCACCATCTATAGCATGTTTAACTTGATGACCAATGTTGTGCAGTTGTGTGAGAAGCCGTATTTTAAACTAAATTCCCCAGGCAATATGTCGAATATAGTTAAAAATCTATCTTGAACAAAAAAATTACTTGATAAATTGTTTAAATAGATTTGAGCAATGCAATCTATTTCAGCAAAATATCACTTACGCGAGGCAAACAGTTGTGAACATTAAAAGGCGAAGAAGTTTTAGACTAAACAACAATTAATACATAAAATATCAGTCATGAATAATACTATTTTGTACATTATAATATTCTGGATTTGACAAAGTTGATTTTAATGTCTAAGTCTATGCAGTCGTTTTAAAAATGAACACAAGACCACACTCTCGCGTAAAATCAGGCCAACGAGAGTGATTAATATAATGTTGTAATAACTTGTTTCACAATCGTTGTAAAATAAATATGTTTAAACTAAAAATGAATCCATATGCATATATAACTTACATCAGTAATATCGAACTTGTACCATTGTTTTATTATGCAGTTAATTTATTTTTGGTTAACATAATGTTTGGAGAAAATATACCTGATTAATATCCAATGTTTCCTCAGAAAGCCGTGTTGTACTAAGTTATCAAGTTGTTTTTCAATCTGGAGTTACATTCCACAAATACCTCTAGATCTGTCAGCCTTAAAAAGATCTTTCCGTCAGCTTGTGATCGTTTCTCGGCTTAAAACATGTTAAATCTGATCAAATAAAGCTAGAATGGAGCGTTTAATCTCCCATGAGATGTATTTACATAAACAAACATACCTTATCATAATCGCAATAAAACATAATTATCAACTCATGTAAATCAATTGAGTAAGTTATTGCATAAACCATTATATGAAAATAGCTGTACAAGCTGTAGCTGCTCCCGGCAGTCTAGGCCCTATGCTGCAGATGTGGTGCGAGGACGTAAAACTACTGTTGATATTTCTTTTGCAACCTGAAATTATATATTTTCGTATTAAGTTATATCAATTTCATCTTAAGCTGTCTTTACTAAACGTATTAGTTCTACTTAAAATGATTTCGTTTCTTGTCGGGGTTTAACTATTCAAGCTTTGCAGTTGTTGTTTGTCTGGTAGCAAGACAACTCCTTCAATTTCCAGTAAGAGAGGGTTGGACATTAGATGGCCGTCCATGTTATCACACAGGACCTTCATGTTGAGTATTGTGTCATAGCCTTCTCTCGGAGAAGACGAAACTCGTTCTCAATGCCCTGATGCTTTGCAGTAACAGGAACGGATCGAAGAGCAGGCTCCCTACCAGCCAGTACAACACATGCGGCTGTTCGCATGTTGATTTCAGGTCAAGTCTTATCATTTCACTAAACACAGCCTATGTCCAATAAAAATTACCTCCCCCCCCCCCCCTCCCCAATTCATTCAGCCCCGCGGGAAAACCTGGCGAAGTGTTGTCCAAAGACCTAAAATAGACAAATATTGATCAAAACATATTGTTATGCTTTTGAGAATCATTCATAATTAAAGATAGTTTGATAGCATCTAATAGTATCAATGCTAAAAAGTGATACTTCTTGCTTAAACTTTTGCTACACATACTAATTAGTAACATTTGTATAGCTATAGTCAACAACACAAAACAAGAAGACCCGAATGTTCATCAATACCTGGAACCACACTTCCACCAGAAAAACTATGTCCGTACCAGAGACCTACAATGGAAAGCGTAGAACTGTCATGACACTGTTTATAGAACATTATATGCACTGTATTCTACAAAAGCGGTAACAGTTATTTTGTTTGACCGCTTTACAAGAAATAAAGTTATTTATTTCACATAACGAATGTTACCATTGAAAGTAAAACATGAACGTTTACTGATTGCTGCATCCAACAACTGTTTCTTTCTGGTGTCGTCGAATCTCCCGTCATGATTAGACACACCGAAAATGCTCGTCTCCGTCGTAAAAACGCGTGTCTGTTGCTGTTATGACCAGATTTGCGGGTTGGAAGAGTCGGACTGTAATGACAACAACATTTTACATATTTATCGTCATGATAGGTGCACAAGTTACCGTACAAAACTTCAATTAAATGTTAAATTCTACAAAAATGCTCTACCTATCTCCGTTATATCTCTATGTAGTTGATGTAGTCATTTCAAAGCTGACACGCAGTAGTTTATATCTTTCCTGCGAAAATGAGATGTTTGTTCCAAACAAACGCGCAAATTTATTTTGATCAATATGTCCTTATAATATTTGTTTATTCTAATACGTATGATTTAAACACATTACCTTGACAACTAAGCACTCAAAAAGCTTTGCAGAAGAGCTCATGAATCATCGTGTATGGGGGATAGGATCGTTTATCCAGCACTGGTCACGCGGCCATTATTATAGAAGTATCATAATTTATCCTTAGTATTTGAAGAGGTTTTTCAATGGTAAGCAAGTTTATTAAAGATGCACTCTTACTCCCAAATAAGAATTACCACACTTAATAACATTGTTTTAATTTTCCCAAAAAGATGGAAAAAAGTCGAAAACAATGGTTCTTATGAAGGATACCGAGTTGAATTTGAAAGAAATACGCATAAAACACGGCATTTCTACCTTGTGAGTCTAAAGTAGACCACAGTAGATCTTATAGCATTCACCAATCATTTAATATTTTTGCGCTTTCTGCTATTAAATACACGGTTACGATCTGGTTATCAGTAATAAATATTTTACATAAATGCATTATATAGCAAGTAGTTAAAGGTTTATCAGTCAAAATTTATGTTTGTTTCATATGTGTATGTATTTATTTTGAATAATAGTGTCACTTTTATTAATGTATTTGCCTTGTTTATTTCTCTGCGCCAGTGTTCTGGTCAAACCTCTGTTTTGAAAACCACCCAAACTACTTGACTTTTTGCCTCATAGCTAAATGACATCGCGACCATGCTTTTTCACTGATTGACGATTCCGTTTTGCTAATTTCTAATTTAATCTGTGGCCCCCCCGCCCCCCCCCCCCCTCCCCCTCCCCCTCCCCCCTTAAATGCTGCACTCTCACAGATTTACCATTTTTACAACCTTTTTATTTCTTGTCTTGGAGAGAGCAAATTTTTGCGTAAATATCTGCAAACCAATGATAGAAGATTGCTGACAAAAAATCAGATCGTAGATTTTCATATTTTCATTTGAAAATTAATGTTTTATGGCTTCAACCGTTACTAACGGTTTAAGAAAAATGCATAAAACATCAATTTTTGAACATAAATGTAAAAATCTGCGATCTAATTTTTGTTTGCAGTCTTATATAAATGGTTTCCATGGATTTTCTAAAAAAATTGGCTCGTTCCAAGACAAAAAATAAAAAAGTTGTCAAAACGTTCAATCTGTGAGAGTGCAGCTTTAAAACTATTAAAAAGACATGTACATTTCATTGCAAAGGCTCCGTTCTCAGGACTGAGATTAGAAGTATTGCGGTTAATCAGTGTATGATACGATTAAGCCAACTGTGTCTTGCTTCACAGATGTTGCTTTGGAATTTTAGGTATTTATCTTAAAAAGTAAAAAAGCTGTATTAAATAAATCCTATTACGATAATGTATTTATATTCGCTTCAAGTGGTTTGCAATTGTTGCTATTCAGATTATCAAGAATGTGTTAGAATTGCATCACAGTGTGGTTAAGTATATAGCTGTATATAATGCCAGTAGTTAATATTTGTGTCAAAGTGCGGTTGCGTATCTAGCTGTAGGTATTGTCACTTTAAACAAGTTTGTCAAAGTGAGGCTGAGTATCTAGCGATGATCACTGTTTAACTGTGTCATTTGCGGTTTGCTTTCTAGCTGCAAAAACTGGCTGTCTTTATCTGTGTCATATGAGGTTGGTTTTCTAGCTGCAAAAACTTTCAGTGTTTACCTGTGTCATATGCGGCTGGTTACCTAGCTGCATAAACTGAGAGTGTTTAACTGTGTCATATGCGGCTGGTGTCCTAGCTGCATAAACTGAGAGTGTTTAACTATGTCATATGCGGCTGGTTTCCTAGCTGCATAAACTGACGGTGTTTAACTGCGCCATAAGCGGCTGGTTGTCTAGCTACATAAACTGACAGTGTTTAACTGTGTCATATGCGGCTGGTTGTCTAGCTACAGAAACTGACAGTGTTTAACTGCGTCATATGCGGCTGGTTACCTAGCTGCATTAACTGACAGTGTTTAACTGCGCCATATGCGGCTGGTTTCCTAGCTGCAGAAACTGGCAGTGTTTAACTGCGTCATATGCGGCTGGTTACCTAGCTGCATTAAATGGTACTGTTTAACTGCGTCATATGCGGCTGGTTTTCTAGCTGCATTAACTGGCAGTGTTGAACTGCGCCATATGCGGCGGGTTGTCTGGCTGCAGAAAATGGCAGTGTTTAACTGCGTCATATGCGGCTGTTTAACTAGCTGCATAAACTGACAGTGTTTAACTGCGTCATATGCGGCTGGTTTTCTTGCTGAAAAAACTGGTAATGTTTAACTGCGTCATATGCGGCTGGTTGTCTAGCTGCAGAAACTGACAGTGTTTAACTGCGTCATATGCGGCTGGTTGTCTAGCTGCAGAAACTGACAGTGTTTAACTGCGTCATATGCGGCTGGTTGTCTAGCTGCAGAAACTGACAGTGTTTAACTGCGTCATATGCGGCTGGTTGTCTAGCTGCAGAAACTGAGAGTGTTTAACTGCGTCATATGCGGCTGGTTGTCTAGCTGCAGAAACTGAAAGTGTTTAACTGCGTCATATGCGGCTGGTTGTCTAGCTGCAGAAACTGAGAGTGTTTAACTGCGCCATATGCGGCTGGTTGTCTAGCTGCAGAAACTGAGAGTGTTTAACTGCGTCATATGCGGCTGGTTGTCTAGCTGCAGAAACTGAGAGTGTTTAACTGCGCCATATGCGGCTGGTTGTCTAGCTGCAGAAACTGACAGTGTTTAACTGCGTCATATGCGGCTGGTTGTCTAGCTGCAGAAACTGACAGTGTTTAACTGCGTCATATGCGGCTGGTTGTCTAGCTGCAGAAACTGACAGTGCTTAACTGCGTCATATGCGACTGGTTGTCTAGCTGCATAAACTGACAGTGTTTAACTGCGCCATATGCGGCTGGTTTCCTAGCTGCAGAAACTTGCAGTGTTTAACTGTGTCATATGCGGCTGGTTTCCTAGCTGCAGAAACTGGCAGTGTTGAACTGCGTCATATGCGGCTGGTTACCTAGCTGCATTAAATGGTACTGTTTAACTGCGTCATATGCGGCTGGTTTTCTAGCTGCATTAACTGGCAGTGTTGAACTGCGCCATATGCGGCTGGTTTTCTAGCTGCAGAAACTGGCAGTGTTTAACTGCGCCATATGCGGCTGGTTTTCTAGCTGCAGAAACTGGCAGTGTTTAACTGCGCCATATGCGGCGGGTTGTCTGGCTGCAGAAAATGGCAGTGTTTAACTGCGTCATATGCGGCGGATTGTCTGGCTGCAGAAACTGACAGTGTTTAACTGCGCCATATGCGGCTGGTTTCCTAGCTGCAGAAACTGACAGTGTTTAACTGCGTCATATGCGGCTGGTTGTCTAGCTGCATAAACTGAGAGTGTTTAACTGCGCCATATGCGGCTGGTTGTCTAGCTGCAGAAACCGAGAGTGTTTAACTGTGTCATATGCGGCTGGTTGTCTAGCTGCAGAAACTGACAGTGTTTAACTGCGTCATATGCGGCTGGTTGTCTAGCTGCAGAAACTGACAGTGTTTAACTGCGTCATATGCGACTGGTTGTCTAGCTACAGAAACTGACAGTGTTTAACTGCGTCGTAAGCGGCTGGTTACCTAGCTGCATAAACATATGCGGCTGGTTACCTAGCTGCATCAACTGGCAGTGTTTAACTGCGTCATATGCGACTGGTTGTCTAGCTGCAGAAACTGACAGTGTTTAACTGCGTCATATGCGGCTGGTTGTCTAGCTGCAGAAACTGACAGTGTTTAACTGCGTCATATGCGGCTGGTTGTCTAGCTGCAGAAACTGACAGTGTTTAACTGCGTCATATGCGGCTGGTTGTCTAGCTGCAGAAACTGAGAGTGTTTAACTGCGTCATATGCGGCTGGTTGCCCAGCTGCAGAAATTGACAGTGTTTAACTGCGTAATATGCAGCTGGTTGTCAAGCTACCTAGCTTCATAAACTGACAGTGTTTAACTGCGTCATATGCGGCTGGTTGTCTAGCTGCATACACTGAGAGTGTTTAACTGCGCCATATGCGGCTGGTTGCCTAGCTGTAGAAACTGAGAGTGTTTAACTGCGTCATATGCGGCTGGTTTTCTAGCTGCAGAAACTGACAGTGTTTAACTGCGTCATATGCGGCTGGTTGTCTAGCTGCAGAAACTGACAGTGTTTAACTGCGTCATATGTGGCTGGTTACCTAGCTGCAGAAACTGGCAGTGTTTTACTGCGTCATATGCTGCTGGTTTCCTAGCTGCATTAACTGGTACTGTTGAACTGCGTCATATGCGGCTGGCTTTCTAGCTGCATTAACTGGCAGTGTTGAACTGCGCCATATGCGGCGGGTTTTCTAGCTGCAGAAACTGGCAGTGTTGAACTGCGCCATATGCGGCGGGTTTTCTAGCTGCAGAAACTGGCAGTGTTTAACTGTGCCATATGCGGCTTGTTGTCTAGCTGCAGAAACTAACAGCGTTGAACAGCTGTGTCAAAATGCTGTTGATAATCTATCCGTAGAAATAGTTACTGTTTAACAGCTAAGTCAATGTTTAAGTGGTCATCTAGCTGTAGAAATTGTTACAGTGCAATGACTGTATTAATGTGCGATTATTGTTCAAGCAGTAGGAACTGGCATTGTTTAACAGCAGTATCAAAAATCGGTTGAATATCAAGCTGTTGAAATTATCCCTGTTTTACAGCTATGCCAAAGAGTGGAACATCTTTGAACATTGAACATCTAGCTGTATAAACAGTTACTGTCTAACAGCGCTTTCTATGTACATTAAAATATGACTAGGAAAATATATCTTAAGACACCTACTATACTATAATTGTTAGTATTTGTTGAATATAAGCCAAAATGATTTTTTAAATGTTTAATTAAAATTGAATTTTCGCAAACCACAACGTAATCGCTGTCATCGCCGTGATTTGATAGTGGAATTACCGGAAACGGCATATACTCTACACAACCCTCCTAAACAATATATATTATGAGCCCCGGTCCAGCCAACCCCCTCGCACACTCTATTGTATATGCTTATGAAAAAAAAGTGTTTATGGTTTTACGGTTCCTCCGTTTTCCGGTTAATCTACCAGCAGCCGCCGTTGCGTATGATTGTTGGATTTAAATGTTCAAAATGAGTCATGTTTCCATCTTGATTCGGAAATTAGCGTCGAAATAATTACTTAAATGTCGTATAAAATCGTGCTAAATCGTCATGATCAATTACGATCACCAACGAAATACTACGAATGCTTTTCCAATGTCAGTAAGACTAGGCCCGATCGAGTAACGAATGCGCTACGATTGCGCATTGTTTGAAAAAAGGCAAATGGTTATATATTTGATCGGTTCAAAACTATCATGACTCTTCCCCTCTTCACTACGAGTATGCTATTACTACTATTGTTCTATGAATAGACTATGATGACGTCATAAGTCTATTATTTGTCTATTAACGAATAGACCAATCAGATAATAGGAAATTTCTGGCGGAAGAAAGCACCTATGCTCTTATGGGTCTATTTTTTAATAGAACTATATTTTCTATAGCGGATAGTTGCTACTATGCTAAAGTTGTTATGATGACATCATATCTTCTCAGTTATGACATCATGGGTTTTTCCATACATTTATAAGATTTCTATTGGTTGAAATCTGCTTTTTCCCAATAATTATAGTACCTCAGTAAGAATTTTAATACTATTTTCATATATTTCGATATACCTACGACGAGAACTGCTGCCAAAATGCATAATGGACACGATCAAGTGGATGAACACTCTGAAAGACATGGCAAATGTGATGATATATCTGCCAAAAGAAAGAATAATCAAAATTTAAGTCAATGCCTTTATAAATGTGTTCACTATCTGTCATCGAAGTCATCGTGGTCATTCGTAGCGAAACTCGTAGTAATGCATTGATTTATTTTCTATACATAATTTACTGCAACGACAAACAATTATATATTTATTCTGAATTGTCAAATCAAATAGTACATTGATACCGAGATAAACACTGAGAGTTGCTTTTGCAATGTCATGTCTATGTGACTGAGGTTCTTTTGCTTGAAATATGGCGTCCGTCGTAAGAGCGTGATCATATTTAGGCATTTTCGCAGCGACTCATTTCCTGCACGGTCAAAAGAGGCAGAACCGCAACCAAAGCCTTGATGCCGTCCTCGATGCTAACACTTGCCTGGTAACCCACCTTGCGAATTTTCTCATACGAAACCTCATAATCTCGCTTGTCGCAATCACTTCCGGTCATTGATTCGATGATGCGGCAGGACGGCACGTGTTTCTGTATCAGTTGGGAAACCTCACTCTTGGTCATATTCATGCGTTCGTCGCCGACATTGAACGCTTGGCCATTCATCTCCGCAGCGTGGTCGATGGCAAACGCAAAAGCACGTGCTGCATCTTTCACGTGGAGAAACGTACGACGAAAACTGCCTTCATAGAGGTAAAATTCCTTTACAGTGAGCGCCTTGAGTGTTAAGCTGTTCACAAGAAGATCGAGTCGAAGCCTTGGGGAGAGACCAAACACTGTCGCCAGACGCAGTGCAATGCCATTAGCCGCAAGGACTAATTTCTCTCCGTCAGCCTTACTACTTCCGTAGAGAGTCAAGGGGCTTATACTCGTCCTTTCCGTACAAAGTCCATCGACATCCCCGTAGCAGGAACCGGAACTGGCATAGACGAGTATCTGTCGAGACGTCTTAAGCTCGGAGACGTTTCTTGTTCCGTTGACGTTAATTTCTACTGCGAGATTCGGATCCTTGTCGCACGCCGGATAACCGACGATGGCCGCTAGATGGACGATAACGTCCTGGTCCGACATACACTGTGCAAGGGAGTCGCGGTCACGGATGTCGCCGCGAACGATTCGCAACCCTGGATGGTCAGCTACAGGAAGTAATGGAGTGACGCCCCACATAAACATGTCGTATACCGTGACCTTATGTCCAAGCTGCAAAAGCAGCGGCGTCAGCGTTGAGCCAATGTATCCGGCGCCTCCCGTCAACAAAATCTTCATTGCCTTGTAGTATCTTGGCTTCAGCTAACTGAAAAGCTTGTGTGAGAAATAATTGCAAGAACACCGGCAATGCAAGTATGTTGCAAACGTTATGGGTATTATTTGTTTAATCAGTGTATGCCCGAGCTGTTCTGATGTGTTACATGTAAATATGCGTAAATCATTATTAAAAATGTAATCGCCGCAACAGCGGTGCAATCAGATGTTTATATGTATGGCGGTATTTGTAATTTTTATAATGATTGTATTATTATTACTATTGTTATTATAATTAATATTATTTTATTTTTATTATTATCACCATCATTATAAAAAAAAATATATTAGTAGTAGAAATAGTGGTATTATTATTATTAATATTATTATTTTATCATTATCATTACTATTATTATTATTATCATTATTATTATTATTATTATTATTATTATAAAACAAATCAAAATTTACCAAAATCTAATAACATTCTATAAGGGCACACATTTACAATTAAATTTATGGATGTGTTGTGAGATTTTACGTATTGTTACATGAAACAATTAAATACCGTTCCATACCCAGTGTGTGTTTACCACGTGACAAATTACGTCATATATGCAACGTCGGAAGGCAACATTTTGCTTAAAATGAAAAGTTAAAAACAACAAAACGACTTTTCTTTTACTTCACAATTTAAAATAAAACAAAGGGCAGTCTATGCCGCTTAAAGCGCCTCTCCTTTCTTTTATTACCGGAGTTTGATAAGGTTATAAGTTTTATCAGACACATGGACAAACCTGTTTCCTAAAAATGTTTTGACAGTGCTCCGTCATACGGCCGTATTGTGAAAAGGTTTGTCGAAGTGTTTTAAAAAAAACTACACTCTTAATCAAACTCTGGTAAAAGACCGAAGGCGGGGCTCCGTAAGCGGCGTAGACTGCGCTATGTTTCATTTAAAATGGGGAAGTAATAGGAAAGGTATCTTTGATTTAAGTCTTCATTCGAAGCAAAATATTGCCTTCCGACGTAGCATTAATGACGCAATTCATCACGTGGTATGCACACACTGATACCTGATTTATACAAACTGAAATGGTACTCATAGTGACATGTTTGACTGTTCACTTTCTAGAACACTAAATAAATGGCCATTAATTGTTGAGGTGCTCCAATGCGTTCAATAAATATGTGAGAGAGAAAACAAAATTAAGCTGTTGTGTTGTATGACTACAGGTTTGAGGTATCGGGTGACTTCAACGGGGTTCATACATTGGTCACCACGCGTCACAACCGCAATCGGAACTCCTCGGCTAGTATCGAACAGATATGGCTTACTCGAAGCTTGCCGGAGATTTCCGAGATGTTACGATTGGTCACAACCGTTGTAAATAAATCACTTAAGGTGGAGCGCGACCCTGAGCAAATTTTCAGCGAAATATGACGCCGTTTTTCCCGCGAAAAATGACGTTTTAGATGAATTCAAAATAAAAAACGTAAAACAAGAGAAAGAAAATTATATGTGCGTGAACGTTTTCACAAGAGGCACATTAGGTTTAAGTTTCATAGCGGTAAACGAAGAATTGATGAAAATATCGGTTATTGTAGCTGGAACTTAAAAGAATGACAGGCGTCTGAAAATTGAGGTCAGTGGTATATTTTGAAGACGCGTAGTTTTGAAACTGTTCCGAATATTGAAAAAGAAAAAACAGTCCCTAAGTCGGCACTAAGTCACAGATTTTGTCGATTATATTGTGTGCTACGTCGGAAGGCTACTTTTTGCTGAAAATGAAGACTTAAATCGAAGATGACTTTTCAATCACTACACCATTTAAAATGAAACAAAGGGCAGGCTATGCCACCTAAGGAGTATGGGGGCTATTCGTTGCCAAAAGTCCAGACGTGTAATTCCCACAATGTGCTTCTTAATAGTACTAAATATCTCTTACATTTGTCACTGTTTTTCCGTATTGATTTGTCATTTGTCATTATAGTAGTCAAAATGTATATTTGTCAGATCTACCCTGTATAAACTCACTAAAACATAGATCATACGTATAACTTGCCTTTAACAATTTGATGATGTAATTTAGAAAGCCGAATCATGCATATATAAAACTGCAATCCTACAGTCGAAACTCGCATTCGTAAAATGAATATTTGCAGTCCAACAAGTCCAGGTTTACAAAAGTGAATTGACAAGTTCAGAATTACAAGGATATTTCGCCTATACCTTATATGGTAAATGTCACCGAAAGAAACGAAGGTGAATTGGCGGAGCTAACGAATCGAATCAAGCAAGGGGGATAACATCTTCGCCTACTTCCTGTAAATTCCCGGTTGTAAGTCCAAGTACTCTCTCTTTATTTTACAATAAAAACTAAAATTAACTTCATCTTTTATTTTATTTTGACGATCAATGTTCCTAAATGGGTTATAAATCATCATATTATTTAGTCAATTGCAGTTGGGTGTATCTGAGCTGGGCTCACGGACCCAGATGTATACTGCCACTGTCAGTTTTTTTTTACTTATATACCCAAGCAAGCAAAAATTGTTCATTTATTTAATTTACAAATGGACCATGGGCGGCGTGTTCAGTGTGTGTGTGTGTGGGGGGGGGGGGACTGTAGGGCCTGTGTCCCCCCCCAGTTGGCCCGCAAGTAAACTTAGAGGTTAAGTTTTTGTCAATATTTCTCAGAAAAAAGTACATAATTACGCCATAATGCACCAATTCAGACTAAAAATATTTAAAATATTCTAGGGGGAGTACCCCTTAACCCCACTTCCCACATTTTAAACATATTAATGTCATGCCCTCTCGAGGGATCATGTCCAAAAAGTTGTGCCCCTAAGTAACGACCCTCAAACGCAAGTCCCTATTCAAAACCTGCTCCAGCAAACCCACGAGACTAGTTTTGGCTGATGTTATACATTTCTATCTTAATAAGCATGTATTGTGTTAACGTGTAATTTCAATACATCATTGAAACAAAATATCCATGTGGATAGAAGAACAGCCCTCCAACCCACTTGTGTCCCCCAGTTATGAATTACGGGATCTGCCACTGTGAACCATAACAATCAAGTGGGGGATTTCAAGAACATGAAAACATAGATATCGTGAGTCTTAGATTAGAAAAACAAACGCGCGATTTTTCCCCTCCAAAAGGGCTAGGGCCACTTCACTTAAATGTGAAAAAAGCCCTGACTGTTGAGTGTGGGTGGGGTATAAAAGGTAAGAGCAAGTAATAATTGTTTATTAGCAATAAATTGACTTCATCATTAAAATACTTTATTAATTACTTAAAAAATAATATTCGTTACAGTATAATGTACGAGTTAAATTAAGTTGTAATCTTAGTGCATTTTATCCATACAGTTCCAGCTACCAGGTAATAAACCTCTGGGGCATCTTAGTGAATAATTTCAACTTAATGAAAATTTAGATTTTTTTCTTCGTAAATTTTAAATTATCTAATATTACTTGCAATCTTAAACATTGCAAAAAGGCAAGAAAGTGTCCTCTAATGGTAAAATTTAAAATAGTGTTCATAGTAATTTAAAGCTGCACTCTCACAGATTGACAGTTTTGACAACCTTTTTTTGTCCCAGACTTGGCTGATTTTGGCAGCAATGCTTTCTATACAAATAATAAGATTACTCACAATAAAACAGATCTAAATTGTTTGTAAAACTGCCTTCATTTTTCATTTTTCTTAAAACTTACTGTAGTATTACTTTTAGCCATAAAACATCAATTTGCGAACGTAAAACTGAAAAACTGTATCTGACCTTTTGTCAGCAGTCTTATACCACTGGTATCCAGACATTTACGCAAGAATTGGCTAATTCTAAAACAAAAATATAAATAGTTGTCAACACGGTCAATCTGTGAGAGTGCAGCTTTAAAAGAAAAATAAGACAATGGGTCTTTTCATTCATGAAGTATATTTTAATGCTAATGACTTACATTTTGTTGTGTTTGAGTCAAGTATCATTTTGCATACATCTCATTTCATGTCATATGTGCGTATTAATTACTATTATATAGACAAAAACATGTTGTAATATCATATATTATTTTATTCGATATGAAATAATTTATAATCCATCCTGTTTCCAAATCATAGTCCATAGTGTCATAACATAGATGATTCGTAATGTCCATAAAAAGGTTCGCAATGTCCATGGTCCAAAGTATCCATAATTGGTTTAAATAGAGCCGAGTGATAGCGGAAATTTCCGAAAGACATCAGGAGGAGTTAAGACATGGTTAAGGTGGAGCTATCAATAAATTAAATTAAATTCATCTCGTAAACATGTTCAACTGCGAATGAAAAGTCACCACCATACAATGTACTTTGTAGAACTACGAACTGAAATCTGTCTTTTACACATAGTCCAATTAATGTAAAGTTTAAAGTCAAACAAATTGCAACAGAAACATTTCTTCGATATATTGGCAGGTAATAATATGCTTTATCACATAAAAATGTCCTCAAAAAGATTACCGGTATTTATCTCGTAAAAGATATTTAAAGTTTTAAACTTCTGCATTTCATTTGTCATTGAGTCCATACCGTCACACCATACTGTTCTTCCGCTTGACATTTGTGATGTCACGCATAAACTTGAACAAGCGCGATATACAAAAACACTTTAAATGATTAAATAACATGGAACAAGCAGATGCTCCAAGCAGGTAAGATCTTAAAACTTATTTAATATTGAAACAAATATATTCCTAGATGTGTGGCATCTTCAAATACTTTTTCCACCCTGAAAGTATATACGAGTAAGATTTATAATCAGTTTTCGCGACTTGTTTACACTTGATGCTTAAGCTTCAGCAGATAAAACGTAATGAAAACCATTAATAAATGTGTTATGTAACAATGTATGTTAACGTTAAGTTATACAACATATTTAACAGTTAGTTTGATGGATTATTTTTTTTTTATCCTGAATAAATCGAAGTGCCGTCGATTTTTTAAAAACAAAACTAAGGAACGCCATTGGCAACATAAAGTTAAAAATATTCCGTTTAAAGAAAAATCCTAAATTTTGCCAAAAAGTAATTTGTGCGATTATAAACAATTTTTACTGGTCTTATTGATTTAGTTATTTATTTCAGCCCAAACTGTGCTGCTTGCGTTGTTTGTAAGAGCTCAAATGACCAAATAGAGCTATCAAAATTGGGAGAAAAAGGATGTAAAGGCTTAATTGAAGCAAGTAAAAAAGGGTAAGCATTTATTAAATAGAAAAATATTGAAAGATACATATAAGACATATATATCATGTCACAGTATTATTTATTTTCACTCCTTTTTACAGTTAAACATTTGATGTTGTTCCTTAATTAAGGATATGATCAAACGAAATGTTTATTTGGAATAGCCTATCTGTTTATCTGCAAAGCAATCTTAACACTACACGAACTTACTTGAAGTCTCACATACATACATTCATGAGAAACGTAAATATAAGCTTTGTTAATTTATTTTGCAACCTATTTATAATTATGTACATGCAAAGGAAAAATAAATTATGTTTCAGGTGACTGTTTAACTGTGCAACCAGGCCAATACGTCCCCAAAGAATGTAGACGACAGTATTGCCACCCCAACAATGGCCGAACGCCACAGAAAACAGAAGATAATTCTCACAGATTACAGCGTAGATGCCGGACTGAAGAAAACAAATTTGACTTCATAGAAAAATGCTTATTTTGTGGAACTGTGGCCAAAACGTAAGCAACACAAGAGGAAACGATGTATTTCCGGTTAGAACACTCGATTTTCAAAACAATGTAAGGGGTTTCTGCAAAAAGAGAACTGACGAATGGAGCCAAAATGTGCAAGGCCGTCTCGAATATGCTCAAGATCTACCAGCTGTTGAAGCACGTTATAACCAGAAATGCAGTATAAACTTCAGAACAGGCGGAAGTCTTCCAATTCAGTACCGACCCATTCAGACACAAACATATAAGAAAGGAAGACCATCAAGCAGAAATGCAGATACCGCCTTTCAACATGACATGGAATATCTGGAAGAGCGTGTTTATGACCAAGTGACACTTTCTGATCTTGTTCATCAGATGCAAGAACTTTGCGGAGAAGAAGCATACAGTACGGTGTACATGAAAAAAAATATATTGACTTCTTCGGCTGTGAAATCATGATATCAGAACTTGATGGGAAATCAAATGTGATTACATTTAAAGGAACTGCTGACTTCATATTACATTCATTTCATAGGAACTCATCAAAGGCCAATACTGAAAGTGAGAAAAATGCAGTCATCAAAACAGCTGCAAAGCTCATCTTGAAAGACATTAAAGACATGCAATTTCCTAAGGAAATATACCCTAGTGCAGATGAAATGATGACTATTGAAACCAACAAAAAATATGTACCATCAAGTCTTATGCTATTTCTTGAGCATCTGGTAACAAGTAAAAATGAAAATACAAAGACAATAGCGATAGGACAAAGTATTGTACAGAGTGCTATACCAAGAGGAGCTATTCTCCCGTTACAACTTGGACTTGGTGTACAAATGCACCACCACTTTGGATCAAAGTTTGTTGTGGACACACTGAACAGTCTGGGATTTAGTTTGTATACAGAGGTGCAAATATATGAAGCTGCTGCTGGCACCAACTGGAGCATTGAAATAGAAAAAGAACAAACTGACCAAACAATTCAATTTGTTGCTGATAATGTCGATCACAATCTCGCTACAGTTGATGGCCATAACACATTTCATGGCATGGGAATAATAGCCACCATAACATCAGGAGTCGAATCCAGCCGAGTTATTCCAAGAATATCTTCAACCACTAAGGATTTGCTATCAGTCGGCAAGATAAATGTCACATTTTACAGCCCGTTGATCAAAAATTTGTTCACATAACATTTCAAAGTCTAAATGAATTTAATGATGTTTTCGATCAGGCTCAAAACCTTGAGCAATTGGTAGATATATCAAGACCGTTGAAAACTCTGGTCAGGCTTCATGCAAACAACACAAACTAGACGCCATCCGGGGAAATCAACTGTTTTGTTTCTTCCAATGATCGACCTGAATCCTAGTGATTTGACGTGTATTTACTCTACACTTGACTTTGTTGCCACACAAGCGAAGAAACGTTACATTTGATCAACCACTGTATTGGAAGTCCGTGCAAATGGTCATGAATTAACTAGAAAACAGTTCAGTCAAAGCTATGGTAATACGGTTAGGTGGTTTCCATACTCAAATGAGCTTTCTTGGTTGCATAGGACACCTCATGCAGAACTCTGGGTTGCAAGAGTTGATAGAAACAGTTTATGCCCCAAACACAGTGACTCACATGCTAAGTGGCAAAGCGGTTTCCAGGGCTGTCAGAGGACATATTCTTGTAGAAAGTGTAAGGGTATGTGCAGTGTAAAATGTAAACATACAACCGATGAGTTGGCGGTTGTAAAATGAAAATTGGTAAATCATCAATGTTACAAACCTAAAATACACACACACACACGTCTGGACTTTTGGCAACGAATGGCCTCCATAAAGGAGTCCCACCTTCGTTGTTTTACCTGAGTTTGATAAGGTGATTAGTTTCAACAAACACTTCGACAAACCTGTTTCCAAAATAAAAGTTTGACAGTGCTCCTTCAGACGGCCGTATTGTGAAAAGTTGTGTCGAAGTGTTTTAAGAAACTAAACTCTCAATCAAACACTGGTTTCGGACGTAGCGTTTATGACATTATTTATCACGTGGTATACACACTCTGACAGGGCTCTCTACTTAAAGTAGAACTGCCATTATTTTTGGAGGTTATATAGTAAGCCGAGACACGGCTATGTCTTTACATAAAACAGTTTTAAGACCTTAAATTGTTAACTGTTTCCTGCAGGTTGTCTCCCTTTTTATTTCGATTGCCAAAGTAAACATATAGCACACTCTTTAAGGTAAACTCTTAGTTCCTATTCATTGCTATTTCCTTAAAAAGGTAGTTTTATATAATCCACAGTTTTCCCTTACATTATTACACTAGCAATTTTAAAGGGGCTGTACTCCGTATGATGAAATAGCGAAAAAGAGAGAAAAGTGGATTCCACACTGGATTGCAATTTTGGCGACACCGGTTCCACCCCGGTCTCCGACTCGATTTTTTTCTACATTAATGATATGAAAGAGTAAAACATTTCTTTAAATACTTGTCCTGAATTTCTTTACAGAATTTTTTTTTGTTGGTGCCAGACTGGTGTATAGTGCCTTTAATATATAAAGAACCTCTATTTTTTCAGAGTTCATTTATTACGTCGTTTATATGGACTACCTTAAAGCGTCTTGTTTTTTGTCTATTTAGATTCAGGTTTGATTTCTTCTTTCGTTTCATCTTTTATTCCTTGAAAATATAAATTATATATCTGTACACCCTATTATTTAATTAAATATTTAACAAAATTAATATTTTTGAAAAACTAAAACAAAACGACTGGTAATTCGGGTAAATACAGTGTACCATAGATCTTCCAGATTTGGGATGAACCTAGGTTCTAAAAATGTACATAATGAACCAGCAACCATTTTCGTAAATAAGCCGATTTAACTCCAAAATTGGCTGTCTGCATTCGGGAAACAATAGCAATACTGTTATTGTCCAAAAAACAAAGCATCGGGTGGGGTTTGTACGCAATAGAAGGGTATTATATAGTTGTAAAAAATGCATTGAGTGAATCGGGAAGCCTAGTAATAACGTGCATTGTTTTCACGAGATATTTTAATACAGACATTATTTTGATCTAAAACAGGCGTCTTCGTAAACGAGCAATTGCTCTTCATTCGGTGCACAAGGTCGTTTCTAAACATTATCGTTGAAACATATAAAAAAACAGTGGTAATACTCACCGAATCGAGGACGTTTATCACTCAAAACAATGAACCGGGACACATGGACGCACCTGACATAACTACCCTTGTGATAGGTAGGAACAGTTTGCTTACTTGTTTACGATATTAATTATCTTTGTTTACATTTTCTAAATTTCTCCATTACAAAATCTAACCTTTTTTTCCAATTTGACAATATCAATTTAAAAACTATTCTTTTTACTCCATCTAATCTTCTTTCAATAATATATCTATATATAAAAAGATATAATCTAATATTTTTACTTAAATGCTCCTATTTAATTAATTTTCCAATTGAAATGTTCCAATGTTTTTTTCCCACCTTAAATGCAGGAATTCTCCAATTGGAAAAAATGCACTCATGGAAGCATTCGCAAAAAATGCCTTGAATTAATATACTGGTTATTAATTAATTTATTATTTTGCATAAAGTAATTGTAAAATATTAAAAAATATATAACAATATATTTCTTTATTTAAAACGAGGTTCCCTTTCCTCAAAAATTATATATGGTGCAAATTTAATGGGGAAAGCTTGAAAAAGCAAAATTCAAATGGAAAGGCTAATTTTTGGGGAAAAAACAAGATCACTCGTTTGTTTTCAGTAAATAATTTACCAAAGACTTCCGTAAGAGGGCAAAAATGGTGGTTAAGAGAGGTTTGCAAAGGGCTTGTTTAAAAATATTCTAATATTCTGCACTTATATATAACGTTTCTTGTGTTTTCACAGACAGTTTTTCTTAAGGAAAGCAGAAGAAAATATCCGAAAAAATATCATTCCATAACTTCATCTTATTAGTGCCTGTCGTTCGCTCACCGACTTGAAGTGACACTCTTATTCAAAATCAATGCAAACTCATGTATGACAAACATAAATTTTGAGTGATAAACCCATAACTTCTTACTAAATAATGCATGTCTGGAACATATTATTTATTGATAACACGTTTGTAGCCGTGTATTTAATAGCAGACAGCGCAAAAATATCAAAATTATGGCGAATGCTTAAAGATTTACAGTAAACTGTGATCTTCTGTCGTCTCATAAGGTAGACAGAACGTGTTGTATGCTCATTTCTTTCAAATTAAATTCGGTATCCTTCATAACAACCATTGATTTCGACATTTATTCATCCTTTTTGAAATACCAAAACAATAATATTATCATTCATTGTGGTAAAAACGTATTTGGGAGTAAGAGTACATCTTTAACTATGAAACAATAAAACGTTTCAGTTACCTTTTTTATCACATTATTTATTAAATTCAACTTTCGATTTGTCTATCACCTAAGTTTGTTTTTCTTACATCGAGGTCAAAACCGAGGCTAAACAGCTATGGCCGAAAACTCAATAGGCAACTGAACAGCTTTTGCAAAAGTTTTTTTTAAAGAATGGGGGTGCGTGCTTTTGGTCCATGATATCTCCGCCAAGATGGCTTCCATTTAACAGATGTAGGCAATGCGTTATTCAACAAGAACTTGGCAACTGGTATTAGGAACACTTTGCCTGGAATATAAGAGTCATATACGAACTGCTTATTATTGCTTAATTCTTATTGCTGATCATAATAAAAGTTGCCATCTCATATCATAAAGGCGTGGTCAACTTGTGCTGCAAAATTTGTTCTTTGCTTTCTTCAAAGCTGCACTCTCACAGATATACCATTTTTACAACTTTTTTTATTTTTTGTCTTGGAAAGAGTATACTAATATAAATAATATAATTATAATAAAACCAGCTGCACTCTCACAGATTGAACGTTTTGTCAACTTTTTTTATTTTTTGTCTTTGAACTAGCTGATTTTTGCGAAAATCCATAGAAACCAATTATACAAGACTGCTGACAAAAATTAGATCGCAGATTTTTATATTTAAGTTTAAAAAATGATGTTTTATGCATTTTTCTTAAACCGTTAGTAAAACACTAATTTTTGAACGGAAATATGAAAATCTATGATCTGATTTTTTGTAAACACTCTTATATCATTGATTTGCAGATATTAAGCAAAAATTTGCTCATTCCAAGACAAAAAAATAATGAAGTTGTCAAAATGGTAAATCTGTGAGGTGTCATTCAATACCGATATTTTGTAGAATAGCTGTTAATGTGCATTACTGCATACCACATTCTGATTAGAATGTAAAATACTTACCATCAAATTATCGTTGTGCGCCCAATGCATCTATACATTTATAAGTGGGTTGTCTAACCCGTATGACGTCATGAATGTGACTTTATGGTACTTAAACTAAGAAGACATTACAGCACACAGTGGTAACATGTTGACCCCCCCCCCTCCCCCCCCTCTCACCCCGATCGGTCTCTCCTCTCTATTCTGCTGTTTCTCAAGACATCTGCACTATTAACATACTACTCGTAACAAGTATAAATATGTCAAAACGGACACGGGGCATAACTCATGCTATTTACACCAAAATACAAACGCCACAGGTTTAAACGGCATTCGGAACTTCTCGGCCATTTTTATCTAAAACAACCTCGGATGTAGGCCGACACATCGGTTGAAATACTTCGTACATTTTATGAATTGTGTCATTAATTAAATTTATTGTTTCAGAGTTGTATTTATTGATCTAAGATTAAATTGATTGCCAGTGAAGTGTATTATTGCAAACATAATTAAAATTCCAAAAGAGTTCAGTCATGAAGTTTAACTTCTAAATAAAATTACAACGCGATCTACTTGCAGCAGACTTAAACGTACTTTTTTGAGTATGTAAACCGTCCAAATACATCCGAGGTTGTTTTAGATAAAAATGGCCGAGGAGCTTCGAATGGTTTAAATGGACCACATGATGGTAAGTACTGTGATTTCACGGTACCACAATTTTTATGTCAATCCTGCCTATCGATATTAAATGACCGATTTCTATACTTTGACTTTGACCTTAGATTGGGTTGTCTCAAAAACAACGTAATGTGAAAGACAAATCGCAATTATTCTAATTATGGTACTGAGATAACACGATACCGCAACTTCAATGTTAATCCTGCCACTTTGTCTTTAATTGGATAGGCTAAAAAGTCTAAAATACAACCTTATGCATAATACAAATCTCAAATATTCCAATGATGTTTCAGGCATTCTTTAAAGTCAGTCGGTGACATTGCTTTCTTTTAATAATGTAATGGTTCTCCATGATAAAAGCACGTCTGCTTAATTCACTGTTAATCGTGTACTTGTCGCAGCTCTGTAATGATATGTTTTCCTCTTTGATATATTTATAACTTGATTGGCATTGCTTGATGTGTTTCAGTCGAAAATCGCTTTGTCGAAATCGTGTGGGACTCGGGAAGTACTTCGAGATAATGGAAATTCGATATAACCGGAATTTGGTAGAATACTGTAACTGTGCATAACTGCTCAGGTGGTATTCTGATCATCACCTATAAGTCCCCTGAGATAAGAATTTGAAATCAGAATGTTAAATAGTTGCCATAACTGTTTTATTGTGTTTCCGATAAGCAATGAAATACATGTATATTTGGGATGAACTCGAAAGACGTCATTAAGGTTGTTTTATGGTACATAACTGAGGAGACATTAACACAGTGGTAACGTGTTGACTGTTCGCCCATTGGTCTCTCCTCTTCAGTATGCTGTGTCTCAACACATCTTCACTTCAACTATTAACATAATACTCGTATCAGTAAACATATGTTCAAACATTCAGGGGACATAAGTCATGCTACTTACACAATCAACGTACAAAGCCACAAGCAAGTAAAAGCAGACGACATAATGGTAGGTACTGTGAATACACGGTACCGCAACTTTCATGTCAATCCCATGCAAAATCCTGCCACTATAATGACCTATCTCTAAACTTTGTCTTGGATCTTGGATTGGCTAAAATGCTTGTCTAGAATACAATCCAATGCACAAGACATACCTACTTCTGTAACAAAAATAACATTGGGCAATGTCTTCTGAAAGGGATAGAAATAAAGTACAAGAGAAAACAAAACAGTAAAGAAATATTTGTTACATAATGAATGAACGAAAGTGTAATTGATAACGTTTTTTTTTCAGGAAAAATATAGCTTCATGTCAGTTAAAGCTGCACTCTCACAGATATACCGTTTTTACAACTTTTTTTTGTCTTAGAAAGAGGATTTTTTTCCCGCAAATATCTGCAAACCAATGATAAAAGTTTGCTGACAAAAGATCAGATCACAGATTTTCATATTTCCATTCGAAAATGGATGTTTTATGTGCATTAAACATCAATTTTTGAACTTAAATATAAATATCTGTGATCTGATTTTTTTTCAGCAGTCTTATATAAATGGTTTCCATGCATTTTCGAGGCTCGTTCGAAGACAAAAAAAAAGAAAAGAACGTTCAATCTGTGAGAGTGCAGCTTCAAGTTCAGCTTCAATTCTTAACGATTAAACTTGATACTTACTGAAGCCTGAAAGGCGTTTTTATTGGCTGGAAAAGAAGGTCCTCAACTAAAAGTAAGCTAAACATTTGTTATTCTAATTAAATACTTGAAACAGTTTATTAAAGATGCACTCTTACTCCCGAATAAGATTTACCGCAATTGATAATATTGATTTAATATTCAAAAAAAAAAAAAATGTCGAAAACAATGGTTCTTATGAAGGATACCGAGTTTAATTTGAAAGAAATGAGCATAAAACACGGACTATAGTTGACCACAGTAAATCTTTTAGCATTCACACATATATTAATATTTTTGCACTTTCTGCTATTAAATACACGGTTACAATCTTGTTATCAGTAAGTAATATTTTTATAAATGCATTATTCAGTAAGAAGTTAAAGGTTTAACAGTCAAAATTGATGTTCGTTATACATTGGTATGTAATGATTTTGAATAAGAGTGTCACTTTAAAGAAGTTTGAACAAATGCCATCCAGCTGTGTCAAGGAATAATGAAATGTTCCAGACTAGTCGTTGTGTAATACAGATTTGTCTCAAACAAATATTATTAGTATTAGCCCCTGGACAATTTGAGTTTGCGGAATACAAATCCCTAGCAGCTCGACATTGCAGCACGACATTGAAGATTTGCTATTTAATATCGAATATCGAGCTGGAATTCCGTCCAGCTCGTCATTGCAGCGCGACATTGAAGATTTGCTATTTAATATCGAATATCGAGCTAGAATTCCGTCCAGCTCGCCATTGCAGCGCGACATTGAAGATTTGCTATATAATATCGAATGTCGAGCTAGAATTTCGACCAGCTCGACATTCAAGAGCGACATTGAACATTTCCTATATAATATCGAATGTCGAGGTAGAATTCCGTAGAGCTCGACATTGAAGCGCGACATTGAATATTTGCTATATAATATCGAATGTCGAGCTAGAATTCCGTCCAGCTCGACATTGCAGCTTGTCATTGAATATTTGCTATAAAATATCAAATGTCGAGCTAGAATTCCGCCCAGCTTGACACTGCATTCAATATTTGCTATATAATATCGAATGTCGAGCTAAAATTAAGTCCAGCTCGACATTAAATATTTGAAAATAAATATCAAATGTCGAGCAAGAATTTAGTCCAGCTCGACATTTCAGCTCGATATTGAATATTGCTATATAATATCGAATGTCGAGCTAGAAATCCGTCCAGCTCGACATTCCAGCTCGACATTGAATATTTGCTATACAATATCGAAGGTCGAGCTAGAAATCCGTCCAGCTCGACATTGCAGCTCGACATTGAATATTTGCAATGTAGAGCTAGAAATCCGTCCAGCTCGATATTCTCGCGCGACATTGAAGATTTCCTAAATAATATCAAATGTCGAGCTAGAATTCCGCCCAGCTCAACATTGAAGCACGATATTGAATATTTGCTATATCGAATGTCGAGTTAGAATTCCGCCCAGCTCGACATTGAAGCACGACATTGAATATTTGCTATATTATATCGAATGTCGAGCTATTTAGTCCAACTCGACATTACATCTCGACATAGAAGATTTGCTATATAATATCGAATGTCGAGCTAGAATTCCGTCCAGCTCGACATTGCAGCTCGACATTAAATATTTGAAAATAATTAACAAATATCAAGCTAGAATTTCATCCAGCTCGACATTTCAGCTCGACATTGAATTTTTGCTATATAATATCGAATGTAGCGCTAGAAATCCGTCCAGCTCTATATTCGCACGCGACATTGAAGATTTGCTATATAATATCGAATGTCGAGCTAGAATTTCGTCCAGCTCAACATTCAAGCGCGACATTGAACATTTTGTATATAATATCGAATGTCGAGCTAGAATTCCGTCGAGCTCGACATTGAAGCGCGACATTGAATATTTGCTATATAATATCGAATGTCGAGCTAGAATTCCGTCGAGCTCGACATTGAAGCGTGACATTGAAGATTTGCTATATAGTATCGAATGTCGAGCTAGAATTTCGTCCAGCTCGACATTCCAGCATGACATTGAATATTTGCTATATAATATCGAATGTCGAGCTAGAATTTCGTCCAGCTCGACATTCCAGCTCGACATTGAATATTTCCTATATAATATCGAATGACGAGCTAGAATTCCGTCCAGCTCGACATTAAAGATTTGCTACATAATATCGAATGACGATTGTCGATTGCCGATGGCTGAGCCAACTTCACTCACATCTTTACTTAAAGTGGATATACCATTTCTAAAATTAGATAGACACATGCATCTTCGGAGGAGCAGGTATCTTTATGAAGTTAAATTGTGGTGCAAATCTATATCGCATTGATGCTGTTGAACATTTATAGTATTTTTAACTTTTTTATTTGCAATATAGTTGAAAACACCCATAAGTATCAAATCTTTTTCTTAGAATTTTCCATTTAAAGGAAGTGTCGTTTTTGTTTGGAATTATCGAAAGTCCATTCGGTAGGATATCAGTGCATTCCCCTTTTGATTCAGACCGAATGATAATGCAATAAAATCGCTTAGATAAACTGTTTGCTTTTAATATGTTGAACTGAACTTTAATCAAATTAAAGCTATTTGATTTAGTATGTATGTCAAGTATTACATAGAAAAGGTTTGTAAAGAAAACTAAATGACTTACTGGAGTTCTGGACTATGTCGAAGAATAAATGACAGTAAACGTTAAATGTTGCATTAATCGCCGCCAAACCATGCCTGAACTCTGTTTTAATCATTGTTTACAATGTTTAAATTATGTCCAAAAAACAAGTTCCAGACATTCAAGTGTTTGAAACATAAAGTATCGCATTTGTCAATTGGCCCCATTGCCAAACGATGGGCAAAAATGGTTAAATAGCCATTATATAGACTTATACCATCACTTTTTTCAAATAAGTGTTTTACAATGTGTCTGCCAATGAACGTATATTCCAAAATGCCTGGGTTTTAGTAATATATAAATATGGCTGTGGTACGGTTTTGTTATTGATGCACTTCTAACATTTATATAGGAATGTTACGACAATGAAAACCACCACAGAAATGGCTATGTTTTGACAATATATGGACAGTATGTATTGGTCATGATCTACTGACCTTATGGAACTAGTTTCACCATGTTGGAAACATAATGTATAACATTTGCCTCTACTGCCTTAACTTTATTGACGACGGTCAAGCTAATATTGTAACCAGGTTTGATAAGACCATTGGGAACTGGTTCTAAAATGGAGATAATTGGGTTACTTTGTTATGATATAACATTCTTATGGATATGATTCAACCCTGGTCAAGATAAAAACGAATAACAATATGATAAATGAGGCCTTGGAATATTTTTGTTATGAACATACCATTATATGGTAATGTTACAACAAAAGACTGACCGTAGAACGGCTATCATAAAAAATAGCAACACATGTCGATAAACAGGGTAACTGACAACAACTTATCTCATGAGAGCTCTTTGTGCTCAGGTTACCTAAAATACACTGATATTTTATTAAGCGTTAATCTCTTGTTTTGATTGTAAAGTTAAGCCAATTTTGGCTGTTTAATTAAATGGTGATCCGAAAATATCAATGTTTAATACATTTATGAGAAAATAGCCAATATTGTAACCCATTCGCTTTGTTAATATGCATGTCTTAGATAATCTAATAACGAAGCAACTGACTGCACGTAAATAAACATGATGAACTTTTTACAATGTTATATAACGAGAAGGGTATGATTCTTTGTTTTTGATTTATATTTCAAATGTATACTCATATATGTTCATACTTTGTTTATATTATGAACTTATAAAATTAATAGCTGTTTGAGATCAATGAATACCATTTGTTTAAAACCGGTGGATTTGAAACATTGTGAAAACATTGCCATTTGGACAAACATGTTATGGCTTTCATAAAGCAAGATAACCTAACAATGGAATTATTTTAAAGTCAACCCCGCCATGGCCTTAAAAAACAACACGCTTGGTGAAATAGATAATGTTAAATGAAATTGATCTTGCCCTAAATTTGAAACACAGCTTAATGAATGTCATTTGGACAAATACGTTATGACCTTGATTTAGCCAGATGACCTTGTGGTATTGTTCTGATTTCCATATCTGCCATGGTCATAACATTATTTAAATGAAATAGTGTTGATCTGACCTTGAACCTCAAACATTGCTAAAATATTGTCATTATTACAAACCTGAAACGATCTTGATTTAGCCAGGTTACCATGATATGCTATTACATCGACTATTCGCTCCACCATGGTCAAACCAGCTCTTCCAATTTGACTATGTATATCATTGATTAAATGTGTCTGCCATGCCTAACAAAGTGTGGCGGTTTTCGCTATACAAACCCTTATGTTTCAGTAAGTGATAAATTTCACTTGAAGGGCACATACTACGTATTTACTTAACAATGCCCGAATAACTTGGCTGATAAAACTTGAAGATCAGTATCGGATAATGAAAACAAAACGAGTATTGTTTTAACGGTCTAAGGCGCGCAATATAAGTCGATGCAAAAACATCATTATTGTTTGTAATATAATAGCATGTATAACTCATTTAACGTTAACGATAAAACCAAACTGCAGGTTTTTAGGTACAGATAATAAAATATAAGCGTGTATAAATGTTTGATTTTTAATTGATAGCTATTTTGGCACAAATTTCCGAGTAAAAAACACCAAATTATTCCATAAATTTTGTTTAAATTTTGATTATCTGTACCTTAATCATATCCATTTTTTGCATTATTTTGTTTATGACCTCTGTTTCCCCAGAGATATCTTTATATTGGAATGAATAATGCTTCTTACTTTCAAGCTTTGCACTGCGTCTGGTACAGTATTATGGTGTGCTTTTGGATAAGTGTTGATCATATGCTTTCCGGGTGTTTATAGAGATTTGCCAATGAAATAAAAATCATATTTTACTGTTTCAAACAGAGAAAATAGCAATTTGAGATTTTCTAGGTGTGCAACACAATTATATGATGGACCCTCTTCCCTAGCATGTTGGGCCTACAAATGACACCAAAGAATTTGTGGTGTTGATGGTGTGTTTCTATAAGGTTAATACAGATAGTGGGCCGTTTTCAGTTCGTGTCGCGGACGCCAGTAGATAGTTTCTCAGATGCTACCGAGTCAACAACAAACAATTTTTAAATACATCTTCAACAAAAAATGAATTTTCCTGTACTCAAAAACAATTCACAATATTCCGATGACGATGTTGAAAGAGTAATTTTGACAAACAAAGACTACATTTATACATTCAACAAGCGAAGTAAATGTTTGATACGTTTAGAAAAATGACATATATATCTTTCACAATTCGATCTTTATCAGAAAGCAATACGTTCTCTTTCAAGAACGAACGTTGACAGCAGACGAGTGGTGGAGAGATCTAATGCAGAACGCATTAAGCCCGTTTTCGTTTACACTGAAATCCTCTCGACGAAGATCATTAGTCTTTTGACACTCCTAATTTGAGCAAGAACAGATACCTAATGAATAGCAATTTTGTTCGACACCGTCTGTCTTGTTAAATCTATGGAACTACGTTTGAGAATTGTGATAGGTGACAGCGCTGTATTCTCTTACAGTACGTTTTTGGTTGTAGACAAATTACATACGAAAACTATTCATTACGGTATCCGGTTTGCTTATCATTTTATATATATTGGATGTATTGCAATGACTGACGATGACATTATCAGAATACAAACTACATTTGGATATAATTCTGAACTAAATATCCACGCTGTCCTTACCATTGTCATCTCTGTACTCTACCACAACAACTTCCCATAACAGTGTGGTAGAAGAGAGAGATTCTTCATTACCTCCAATATAAAGAGACATGACAAATTATAATCGGAACATGATTCAATAAAACATATAGTCTGAGAACATAATATTATACAAGCAAATATATCAGGTATTTAGGATAGCTAATTATAAATATGATGCAAGTTATACTGTATAATTCAATGCAGCATTTAAAGTTATTCTTCATACCTGATATGGTTGTTTGTTGTATAAATTGCATGTAACGTTTTGTTTTATAGCTATATGTCGTCGAAAGTTTGGAATTTTATAAAACCTGTAGAAAATATATCGCAAATTATATTTTAAAATGTTGTTTTATTATGAAACTTCATTGCATGACTTAAATCAGAAAATAATTTTGTTAATTAATCTTGCAGTTTATGTGTTTAAAGCAAATGAATTAAGAGAAATATATTTATAGAGTATAACGGGTAATAATGACGTCATAAAATACGCTCTAGGACATATTGCTGAGATCATATGGTTCCGTGATTTGCGATGTATTTTTATATTGTACCGTGACTATATTTTGAAATATGTTTTTTTTCTTATTGCATATGTAATTATGGGCATCTTGCAATAAACTCTATGAACCTAAAAGTTATATTTATTCATCACTCCATGTGACCTTGTTTAACTTCAAAATACTCTAGCAGACTTGGCACCTTTGATCAACTGTGCTCAAAGTTTTCTGTTTCAAATAACCGAACACAGGCCTTCTAAGACTGCCATTTAAATTAAATTGATGTAAAGTATATGTCATACGATGTGAAAATGTTTCTTGCTATACAAGTCTGACAGCATACATCAGGTTTATAAAAATAACGACATCTTATTTAAAACGAGCCCTGCTTCGTATGAAGTAATTGTCGTTTTTATGACAACCACCTCTTTTGTAAACAACGAAGACAGTTTCTTGCAAAAAGCTGTAACTTGACGGCAATATAAGCGATTCTGCATGTCATTTTTAGCCTCTAAAGTGCCGCATGATTGGAGTGATATTTATGAACGTGCGCGTGCCTATGCCGACACCTCGCGGAGATGTTACAGTACAGTTAAGGGTTTAAATTATAACAACTTTGTGCTTATGGTACTTTTGTACTGATTCATAAACATGCAAATAGGCGTCAATAAAAAACAAAGCCCACCCTGTTTCTAGTAAAAATTCTCGGATAGATGCTGTCTTATATACAATTAAGATAAAGGGTAATACCTTAGGGTGCCACAAAGTAAACAAGATAAAATTGCTTATATATATTTGTTTGTGGACGAGGTCTGCGAAATTCTTAGAAGTGACAAGGCTGAGCCTAAAGTGCATTCGATCCATCAAAATGCAAAACACTATATTAAAGGTTGTGATATGCACATATTTCGGTCAATTTTTCAACTTTCGAACCGCTCGTCATTTATGTACATCAATTTTATTCTGAGTTTTGCTTGTTTAAGGTACCATATAGATATAGATCTAACTTATTGCTTGCACTAGATAATAGTTACGTAGTTGTACATTACCCGAGAATATTTTACTGATCTTAATGTTGAATTAATATTAAAAGCAGATATATAATTATCTGAATATCAAACAGCTATGATAAGTTTAATTATTATAAATAACCAGGTAATAACGATATATTTAAAGGAATGGTTCAAAGCATTTTAATGTTTCAACGTTGGCTGTTGAGCATAATAACCCATATTATTCGCATAAAATTCACACTGAAAGCAAAAAAACAGGTGTTTCAAAATCATTTTACCAGTAAAACTAGCTTTTTCTGTAATAACTTTAATTAAAGAAGCATCATTAATCAGCATGGTCTACATTTGTTCTAGGATTCTACATGCATTTTCACTAGTATATTCAACAGTTGGCAGATGGATCGAATACTAATTTTCTAGTAACTATGTTTTTGTTCCCATTATGTAGAAACTATTATTTGTTAAAATGTTTTTTATTATATTTTTAATGTATTTTTTTAATTTTAAATTATTGTTCTCTAGGAGAAATGTATTTCTGATAGAGGGTGGATATTTTTTATATAGTAATGGTTTTCAATGCAGTTTCTTTATTTCGTTAGGGCGTTACCAAGGAGACAGTTTCAATGCACACATATGTTTTAAATGAACACAATTTTTGATCAAATATCGGAATTGTCCTGTTGTCAACGCTACTGAATAGTATGTATTATAACTTCGAAACTCAGATGACCTAAATACCACCAGAACAAAGCACCTAAATTTTCGGCAATGGTATAACCTTTGCCTAGGGCCATACCAAGATTATTGGTATTTACTCCAACTTGTAGAACACAGTTAAAAGATGGTAAATTAAATTAATCTTTTGTTCGTAAGCAGTAGTATTTAAAACTGTTAAACGTTTTGGCAAAATTTGGGCAAAATTTGTGGAAGAATTATGTGCAGATGTAGAGAAATTTAGTTTGAATCATTAATTTATTAATAACAGCCCTTGTTAATGCAAAAGTGGGTGGGAAAGGCAAAAAATGTTTTTGAAGTTTCGTTAACATTCTTACAAAATGTGTCACAATGGTCCACACAATCCATTCAACAATATGGCTGCGTTATGATATCTTGTTTTCACAAAAAGAATATATTAAAAACAATAATGCCTTTAATTTACTTTCTGGTAAAAATGCAAATGTCTTTCTTAAAATTAAAGCAATCAACACAAAGCCTCATAAAGCAATCAACACGAACCCTCATCAACACAAAGCCTCATACAGCAATCAACACAAAGCCTCATACAGCAATCAACACAAAGCCTCATCAACACAAAGCCTCATACAGCAATCAACAAAAAGTCTCATCAACACAAAGCCTCATACAGCAATCAACACAAAGCCTCATCAACACAAAGCCTCATACAGCAATCAACACAAAGCCTCATTAAGCAATAAACACAAAGCCTCATACAGCAATCAACACAAAGCCTTAAAGCATTCTGGCAAATTAAACTTATCCTATACAAATAAGTTTTGAACGTTTTAGGAAAAAGAATGATTAAACACCTTTAAATGTTTATATCGATACCAGTATTTTTCTTGCTAAATATTAAACATAAACAATACATAAAAATTGACTTTTTTTTAAAAACGTTTTACTTTGATCATGAATGGTATCGATTCCTTTATGTACATGCCTGAATGCTGCCTCAGAGCTGTATCGCTTAAACGCTCAGGAAGAGGTCTTGAAACTTATATGATCGAAAAAAAAATTTAGGAAAAATTATGAAAACATTGAGATAACAATTTTCACGATTTTCAAGATTTAGAGCGATGATTACCAAACAAAGTGAAATAAGACATAGATTAAATCATGACTAAAACGGGAGTTTCACATATATTTAAAGATGTTTCATTTTGCGGTCAAACAAGACCTAATTTATGTGTGCCTTTATGTAAAATCGAGAATTAACACGATATTTATGATGTATATCGTGCTTCTATATATAGATTGTTGTGTTAAACCCCACTGTACTACTGATGTTCATTAGTTATTGTTCGCATATGTAACTGACTGCACATATTGCTATGTTCTTCTGGTGAAGGACAAACCACAAGTCCCAAACCGTTTATTGATTCTGATGATGCACAAAGTCCAAACGTCAAAAGACGAACAAACGGACATGTAACTAACCAAGATACGTCATATATAGATAATTGGGGTTTAAACAAAATCTATGTTATAACAGCATCCGGATTAAGTTTGCAAATCCGGAATTTTTGCAAACTTATTTTTTTTATTTTTCACCCAATGTTTTTTATTTTTGTATTTTTAAAATGTGTTAGGTAATACTAATAAGAGATATTTTTTGTTTCCTGAAATTTAATTTAGAAATATGTTTTTTTGGCATTTAAAGTCAACTTTTCCAATGGGAGTCCCATTGGAAAATGGCCTTCCCATTGGAAAATGGCTTTTTCAAACTTTTCCAATTGGAAAACTGGCTCTATTAAAATTGTGGGAGAATTTGGAACATAATTTTTAAAATTGAAATTGACTGTTTAATTAAGAATATTTTACACTCACTACATGAAAAATAATATATTCATTAAAAATGAAGAACCGATAGATTCATTTAAGGCATTTGTTTGCGAATCCTTCCCATGAGTGAATCTTTCCAATTGGAGGATTCCCACATTCAAAGTGGGTAAGTATGAACATTGGAAAATTCCAATTGGAATATTTGGTTAATGGGAAATTTCCAATTGGAGAATAAAGTTCAGTTTTAAAATGGGAAATTTCCAATTGGAAGGACAGGTAAGATTTTGTAATGGGAACATGTAGGAAATGGGAATAAAGAAAAATATTGCCATATTTAAAGCAAAAATTAGCAAAATGACACTTCTTACAATGTCCTTACCTGTCAACTGTCGACTTATCCATATTCCTCATCGCTGTTATACTATACAATGGTTAGCATGACGTCTAACCATCGTATTGCTTCATTAACCCTGTATCAGATACTAGTACAATTTTCTATCCGATTGAAAAAAAAGACAAACAAAAAAAAATCCATCTTTCATCAATGTCACAAAAACGCTGTCGTTAAGCTTGATTACAAACATCTTGCCATTTAACCGATTATTTTCAAGGTTAAAGGCAACTAAAATTTGGTCAAGAATTAGCATTAATGAAGTTCTTTGAAGTCGAAGATATAAACTTTTTTACACTTCTATCTTTGTTAAAGACCACATGATTATGTTCATATATTTACACAAATTATAAAGGAGTCGGAGAGGTGATGGAGATCTATTGTATGAAAAGGCTTAATTTATGGTATTTATGGGTAAAAATAGTGAAGGAATGACTCGCCATACTGTCATTATTTCATGTACATTGTGCTATATGAAATTATTCTCGTTCACCAGAGTGATGGTGCCATGCGTTACACATTTGATTTATCACTATCAAACCTCTTGTAAATGAGAATGTGTGAATATGGTGTTGATAAATCAATGAATGGTTTAGAAAATAAACATTTTGAATTTTGAAAAAAAGAAGCCCGAACTTGAAGAATACTGCCATGACTAATGAGATGCAATGTGCCAGGCCGCAAAAGTTTTATCAGTGAACATATTAACAGACAATTAAGATATTACATTCAAACAGGGAAAAAGTAATATGAAAACCTATCGCTGTCGCTAAAGTAATGCACCAGTCAATGGTAAGCATCCCCCCACCCCAGGTCCGGGGGGACAGTCGGTGGTTTTGTGTTCGCGAAAAAATAGCGGGGAATTGGCCTTGGACCGACTGTGTAGCTCAAGGAATTTGGTCGAAGCGCTAGCGGTTTAAGCGCCCGGCGTGCGCCACCTCTTAAATAATCGAAGTTTACTGTTTTCATCAATATCGGAAAAACAAAGGTAATAAAATAAGCTCATAATGCACCATTTCCGACTACATACATGAGGGAGTAACCCCAAATTCCCGTAAAACAGTTTATGCCATATACTTTCGGTTCTGAGGGAGGAGCACATGTCAAAAGTTGCGCCCCTAAGTTACTACCCCTCTAACATCAATTCCTGGACCCGCACATGCGATGTGCCATGTTTCCGCAAGCTGGGAGATTTAATAAAAACGCTTCTGTTTCTGGGGCTGTGATTACGAAGTTCGTAATCACTGCTTCTGCTGTAATAAACCAAGATGATACTTGACTTCTACTACTACAAGTTACCTAGATTCACGTGCATTATTTAGCACGTTATTGCTATGTGTTTCACAAGATTTATACCCTGTGTACTGCTAATATTTAGCATTCTCAAACATTTATTGTTGAATAAGATTTTAGCTGATAGCTATTTTCTATTTGTCTGAAGATGATGAAAAATATAATCTTATATATTCAACCTCAAGTCAGTTTCCTAGTCTGAATTTTGAGAGGATACAAAAAGTATTCCTGGTGGGTACAACCTTTAAGGTAAAAGACAGACACAAATACATGCATGCCATACTTTTGAGAGGCTTTGCAGTGGATTTTAGTCTGAATTCCAGGGAATATTGGTCTAAAGTCCAGCGGATTTTGGTCTTAACAATATCAACATTTATTATTTAAGACTAAATACAGAAATTTGAATGCATATTTACTTATATTTATTTAATGATCTAGAATACATACAATAAAAGAATAAATAATATATTATGAAATTATAATCAATTGTCAATGCATATGATAAATAAATAATACATAAAACAAGAGGGCCATGATGGCCCTAAATCGCTCACCTGAGTAAAAGAGTTTAACCTTTGTTATTAATATAGCTAATTTCTCAAAGAATATTGAACAAGAGCTGTCAAAGTATGTGACAAATGCCCCCCACTGTGACATTGATCTATGAACAAGTACATAACAAGAGCACCGCGAAACGGAGCATTATACGCCCGAAGAAGATTCGGCTTGAGGTCCTTTTAATGTAGTGATGATTTGTATAAAGTTATTTGAAAATCGCTTTATTAGTTACCAAGTTATGGCCCGGACACGGAATTGCTAACGGACGAGTAACAAAGATGTGGCCCGGACACAGAATTGCTAATGCCCCCCATGGTGATTTTAGTCTTTGAGGTATGGACCTGGAAATTGCGCGCAACACATCCTTTTAATGTAGTGATGATTTGTATAAAGCTATTTGAAAATCGCTTTATTAGTTACCAAGTTATGGCCCGGACACGGAATTGCTAACGGATGAGTTTCAAAGATAAGGCCCGGACACAGAATTGCTAACGCCCCCCCATGGTGATTCTAGTCTTTGAGGTATGGACCTGGAAATTGCGCGTGACACATCCTTTTGGACACGGAATTGCTAACAGACGAGTAACAAAGATGTGGCCAGGACACAGAATTGCTAACGCCCCCCCATTGGTGATTCTAGTCTTTGAGTTATGGCCTGGACATGGAATTGCTAACGTCCCCCCCATGGTGATTCTAGACTTTGAGGTATGGACCTGGAAATTGCATGTGACACATCCTTTTAATGTAGTGATGATTTGTATAAAGTTATTTGAAAATCACTTTATTAGTAAAAAAGATGTGGCCCAGACACAGCATTGCTAACGCCCCCCCCCCCCATGGTGATTCTAGTCTTTGAGGTATGGACCTGGAAATTGCAAGCGACACATCCTTTTAATGTAGTGATGATTTGTATAAAGCTATTTGAAAATCGCTTTATTAGTTACCAAGTTATGGCCCGGACACGGAATTGCTAACGGACGAGTAACAAAGATGTGGCCCGGAAACAGAATTGCTAACGCCCCCCATGGTGATTCTAGTCTTTGAGGTATGGACCTGGAAATTGCGCGTGACACATCCTTTTGGACACGGAATTGCTAACAGACGAGTAACAAAGATGTGGCCAGGACACAGAATTGCTAAGGCCCCCATTGGTGATTCTAGTCTTTGAGTTATGGCCTGGACATGGAATTGCTAACATCCTCCCATGGTGATTCTAGACTTTGAGGTATGGACCTGGAAATTGCATGTGACATCCTTTTAATGTAGTGATGATTTGTATAAAATTATTTGAAAATCACTTTATTAGTAACAAAGATGTGTCCCAGACACAGAATTGCTATAGCCCCCCCCCCATGGTGATTCTAGTCTTTGAGGTATGGACCTGGAAATTGCGCGCGACACATCCTTTTAATGTAGTGATGATTTGTATAAAGCTATTTGAAAATCGCTTTATTAGTTACCAAGTTATGGCCCGGACACCGAATTGCTAACGGACGAGTAACAAAGATGTGGCCCGGAAACAGAATTGCTAACGCCCCCCCATGGTGATTCTAGTCTTTGTGTTATCATTTTGATCACTGACATGACATCATTGACAAAATAAGGATTCAAAAATCTTTGTTTCCGCCCAACTGACCCTATTTTTATCCTTCTGATCCTTTTTTGTTTTTGGTGTTTTGATCAATATGTGCTTTTTTAGTAAAGACCTTAATAATTCCCTGATATAGGTCAGTTTGCCAAAGAAACATGGTCCTAAAAAAAACAACAGTTACCGTATGCCTACCTTTTTTGATATTTAAATGGAAACTATGAATACTTTTTTTTGGCCTAAGCAACAATTTTTGTTTGAAGCCAGATGTGCATACTGTGTATTTTTTTTACTTAATTACATTGTATTGTCTGCGAATTACCAATATCAAATCCATTGTCCTATTTAACAGGATAATGGTTTTGATATTGGTCCCATGTATTATCATTATAAAAAGTGTAGGAATTTTATTCAAGACCATTTGCAAGATGACTGTCATGTTTGGTGTCAATATTATGCTTGAATTATCATATTTTATATTTGTCATTGTTAGATATTTAATTTGTATAAAAAAATGAGCAATAATAAAACGTCTAAAGTTTTTTCCTCAGTTGGTAAGAATTACACCTGTTGTTGTTGTTGGGTTAATAAAAGTCTGCTTGCCTATGGCTCCATTATGGCTTGACCCTGTCACACCCCCTAGTGTGACTGAAACATATTTGTGAGGCCAAAGGGGGATCTATCTTCATTGAATGTCAGTATTTATTTTAGCTCCACCCCTTTTACTTGACCTGGCATCGCCCCTTTCACTGAACCTGACATCTGATTGGCTGAATGAATATGCCTTTTAAAGGTTTCCTTATGACTGACAGCCCCCTGACCCCCCACAGAGAAAGACTGGTCATTTGAGACAATCACTATCATATTTTGAAAAGGCGGCTATATGCATGACTATGAATTGGCTTGTAATTGATTTAAGATAATGATCATTATCTGCAGTTATGCACTTAAATTCATAAAAAAATCATGTTCCTTATACTATGAAAATTTTGGAAGAAATACATGACTGTCAATTTAGAATTGAACTTAATTTCCATGTAAATATCCTTAAATTGTATAACATGTCGAAGGCAAAATGTAGATTTTCACAGATTGATACAATTGCTAAAAGGCATGTTCATTTTTTCAAGATAATGACATTAATAGAAGGTTTCTACTTTGTGTAAGGTTTTCTGAATTTAAACATTTTTTTTTGTCTTCAAGTCTCTTAACATTACCAAATAAAAAGAACTGTCCTCCAGTTTGTATTATGTAGAATAAGATGTAATTTGGAAGTAACTGTAATTTGTTACAAAGATGGTTTAACCAAAACTTAATGAAAATCCCACATTGATTTCTTGCATATATATATGGAAAATTATTTGAACTTGATTTTGAAAAATAATTATTTTTTATCCTGACTATATAATTATTTAGTCTTTAAAACAGACTCTCTTCCTTTTAAACTCTAAAATATCTTTAAAAATAAAATAAAATACATTTAAACCCGTTAAGATTTAATTAATTATTTAAACAGGCCAGTCTGCACTGCCTTTTCAGTAAGGATTATAGTCAAAATCATATCTTCGTAAGAACAAGACAGTACACCATAGGTAATTATGACCCCCCCCCCCCCCCATAATTATGCATATTATGCATATTTGTATACATGTATTAGCTAGACAATATACAACGATAAGTGTATTGTATATATTAGTGAGCAAATAAATGCATTAATAAATAAATAAATACAGATTTATACTGGTAAATAGATTTATAAATATAAATATTTTAGGAAAGATAAACATTAGATAAAAAATATTATCAAAGCCTTTTTAGCCATATTGTATTGGCTGGTGGGGTTACTCAAAATTACCGTGCATGGTCCGCTTACAACCAATTAAATATTTTCAATAGCTCTGAGAATGATTCATACAATCTTTGATATGATGTCAGTTTTTTTTACATGGCATGGCTTGACTTGATCAATATAAATTTTATATTATATGACTTGCACAATTCACATGACTTTTCATATATATCCTTTAAGTTTTGTGTGATAATAGATCTTTGATCTAAATTTGTGATTCAAAACTTAAAGATACATATATATATATATTTACTGCTTCGGAATCACACTTTACACACAAGACATGTTAAAATAGATTATTGTACTCACTGTTTTTTAATTTAAGTTTATTCATCAAACTCTGTCACTCTAGCTGTCTCTGTATTATCAGCATCACACATCAACTAAAAAAAAAATAAGAAGAATTATAACAAGAAAGGTTCAAGTAGTTAAAAAATATATGGGCTGTCATTGGACATATAATATAACAATTTACCATGATTCCATGAAATATTTTTACAAACTAGCAAACCTGAACTCTTTAGTATTTTTTTACATCTTTGTGAGATTTTGCATAAAGCATCTATCTAATTCTTTGTTAATTTACCACATTAAAATTAAAATATATTGATTAACTGTACTTTTATTTATTTTATAAATATCTTATATGTTGTGCACCAGTCAGTTGTAACCCTCACAGGCGCCCCCAGGTCCAGGGAATAGCGGGGACTTTGACTTTCGGTCCAGCCAACCCTGGGTCTAATCCCCTCCCCTGCGGGAACGAACTGTACAGTAAAACCCCGGCCAAATGCCCCTGCACACCAGAGACTCTATATAAGGCCCAATCTCGGCTAAATTTGGCTCAAAGACAAAACCACTGCGGTCACCCGGCCTTGCGTGGACACATAGAAAGTAAAAACACGGCCCATTTCCCGACTATTCCCAGTATACCCCCGGACCGGGGGGGGGATGTGGTTAGTAACCGTTACAATTGACTGGTGCATTGGTTATAATAACTGAGAGGCCTCAAAGATGCTCACATTACTATGACCTTTTTGACCTTTTAGCAGATTAGAACAAAGAAAGGATTTTTAAGAAATATACTCAATGAAACAGAGTGAAACTTTATTCAGGGGCTATACACCGTATGATGACATAGCGAAAGAAGAGAAAATTGTCGAAAACTGACAGGAATTTGGTATCAATGTGTACAAAGCGTTGAAACTAACTAACTGAAGTACCACATAGTTTACAATTAATTGATTTTTCACATTTTTTTTCCATTAAAAAAGATTACTAGGTGGGAATAATTGTCCTGTATACTGGGACTGACCCTACTGTTTGTATAGTGCATTGGTTAAAGAAAATAGATTAAAAAGAGAAAAAAATAATTGTAAAGTGTGTGTTTAAGGTAGCACTACCCTAATGAAAACCTCCACTTGAAATGCTTCATTTTAATGTTTTATCCTTTATTGTTAAGCACATACCTACACATCTTTTGTGGGTTCATGTGAGCAGTGGTCTCCCAGAGGGGGATGAAAATCCCCCGGAATTAAAAAAAGTGTGTTTAAAATTACGCAAAATTATCACAGGGTTTAATTATATATGCCTGTTTGCAGTTATAATGCCCTTCTTGTCTTAATTGGATTATCAACTGATGGTGTGTTTTAACAACACCAATTGGGTGACACTTAATAAGTCAGCAGGGCACATTTCATGCATTGTTTTGATTGAAACTGTCAGAATTTGCATAAGAAATGTCAATTAGACTGGTCAGATAAAAGGGCGATTTTCATTGGTTAAAACTATAGGTTTTATCCAATCAGAGAGGATGTAACAAATTAAAGTGTTTAAACATGTGTCATTGTCATCAAAATGATTTATGATTTAAAGGTGACAGTACATTATTTGGTAAAGAAAAGGATTAAAATAACTAATAGACAATGCTGTTCTTTGTTATGACCCACTAATATGTTTACATACATGACATGACCTTCATCTCAAATATCGGAAAATAACAGAACTTCCAGAAGAGAAACTGAAAGTAGACAATTCGGATGAAATGACTTTTATTTATTTTAATATTATGGTGGTGATGTTTTTTTTTATTTTTTGATGAATGCCAAAAGATGATATGTTTATGAACTTAAACAATAAATTATGCATTTGCTTTTTATCAGAAGCAAACAAATCTGACTATTTGGGAATTGAAATGAAAAATATTGATAAATCATTCCAGTCTCTCTATTAGTCTGAAAGTCATCATTTATGATCATAATGAGCAGATTTTGTATCCAATTTTAGAGGAAGGTAAGCCCATTAAATTGTCTCTGAAACATATTTTTCTGTGAAGTATTCTATTTTGCAAGTGAGTGCTTTTATTATGCAATATGGCTGTGTCTCATTAAAATATAGATGAAGTGCTGGAAAAAGGGGTAGACAAGGTAAATTGGCACGTGTGTCATGCCCGTAATGCTACATGGCGATGATGAAAATTCTCTGGTATGTGACCCAAATCCCCTTAAATTCTGGACATAATCCCCTCGGGAGTCTTTCAAAATTATGGCAATTTGTTTTTTTGTACTTGCGTCTTAAAATACTTTGAAATTTTGTCGAATTAGACCTGCTAAAAAAAAACCCTGAATACTACCAAAATCCCCCTGAATTTTCAGACTTTTGAACATTAATCCCCCTGAATGGTCTCAAGAAAATATGGCATGTTTGGTAGCATCTTTTTATTTTCCATTTCATTAGCTTACATTTTTCAACAGTAGTTTTATTAGAAAATAGTTATTTTCTTATACCGAAGGTAAAACATACTGTTGTTTTTTTTGCATAATGTTCCTAAAAGTTTAAAGATATTTCATATTGATAAGGAACAGGTCATGAGTATTTTTTTAACTTGTTGATTTCGCTGTAAAATGACATTCACAAGCTAAATCTTAGTAGACCAAAGAATTGTACGTTTACGGATTTTTGTATCTTTTTTGATATGGCAAATCCTTCACATACAAATTGTTTAGTATCAAAAGTGGGTAGTTATTCCGATCGGGATTCTGGGTTAAAGCATTTAACATCTCAAAAATATCATAAAACAAGAAATATTACCAGATTATGTAATTTTATATCAGTTCCATACATAAAAATGTCATATCCTATAAATAATTATGAGTTTGACGTTTATTTTTCATTTCTTGCTGTCAAAACATAGCGATATATACATGAAGGGCACCTGCAAGGCTTCAGGGCACAATTTTTAAACAATTGGAACATTTCGGCCATGGCTGAGTTGTTACGATTGTATTTACGAGGTCTATCTAGAAGCTTGTCAGTGGTGGCCGAGTTATTACGATTGGGTCGAGTTGTTCCGCTTGGCATAATTGTTGTCTGTGTCAGTCAACTTTTGTTTTATTGGAAAGATAAATAATGTGTTTTAATGCAAAATAACTTTTCACTTACATGGTAAAGTATGAATATAAACCTTTATGATCAATTTAAACCATAAAATACTTCACTTAATACAATTGCAATATTTTTCAAAACACCCCCGGTTTTTGCACAAACCCGTTTAGACGTTACTGGCTAAGGTCACAAATCCGAACACTTTCTGATGTTTTTTACAATTATCTTGGAGAGTTTATGTTGTAGTAAGTAAAACTTTCGTATGAAACATCTTTGGTTAAGGTGAAAACAGCTGTCAAAGTACAGATTCACGATCTCGTCAATATTATGTCGAAAATCGTTCAATTTCATGGATAGTAAATCACCCTTCAAAATACGCTATGGAGAGCACAAATACCGAACACTTGAAAAGCGAAAATACATGGTCATACAATTATAATTAAAAAGTATGCTATATTAAATAAATGGCATTTTTTTAGAAAAATGCTTAACAAAACAAGATGAAACTTCGCAAGTGTGACCAAGGCAAGCCTCTGTATTGATCTAGATCATCGAATAATCGATCACGGTAAACAAACGCGTGTTTTAGCCGGTGTTCAGGATTTGTGCCCTGTTAGGAAATGTACCGTCAACCAGTAAGGATTGGAAGAATGTATTACACGTCTATAATTTTAGACTGGGGGGCGGGGGGGGGGGGGGGGGGGGGGGGGGTTCATGTGTATCCCTGTAACTGCCATAGTCTTAAAATCGTCAAAAGACCCATTGACGGTCATTTAGGTGGACTATGGGGGGGGGGGGCATGGTTACAATTGACTGGTGCAACCACTGGGACACCATTTTTTATTATTTTGATATTTCTTAAAATACTCGTTGACGGCTATTTAGGCAGAGTAGCCCCACTCCCTGTCGAAGTGTGGATAAGAAGAGGTCTGTTTCAAGTGAACGTTCTTTACGAGATGTCCTACTTATTGACTGTTTATATATTCAAAAATCAAGACAAAAAATTAAATGGAAAAAATAAATGACTTACCAAAGGGTGTTTGAGATATCCATTTGGCACCACTTTAGTGCCATTCATCGCTCTTCAAAGCTCCATAAAACAAAATCATTCGTCTAACACATTCCCGACATCTTAACCCAGATGGTATTGATTACTGTGACATGTTGGTGTTAAACCGGTTTGAAGGTGCATTCACTCGAGTAATAAAGTCAAAGATGCACTCTTAAGTACTGCCAGATAAGGTGTACCACAATTAATAATGTTGTTTCAATATTCCTAAAAGAATGAATAAATGTCGAAAACAATGGTTCTTATGAAGGATATCGAGTTAAATTTGAAAGAAATGAGCATTACACACGGTATTTCTACCTTATGAGACTATAGTAGACCACAATAAATCTTTTAGCATTTACCAATCATTTAATATTTTTTGCTATTAAGAACACGGTTACAATCTTGTTATCAGTAATAAATATTTTCAATAAATGCATTATTTAGTATGTAGTTAAAGGTTTATCAGTCACAATTGATGTTTGTTATATATGTGTATGTATTGATTTTGAATAACAGTGTCACTAAACAAAAAATAAACAAATTTACGCAATTTCACAACCTTTTTTCCAGTTCTTCTGGATTACCCTGTATCCCCTGCCTCGAAACGAAAAGTTAACTTGGACGACATCGGTACGTTGTGGTTGGGGGGGGGGGGGGGGGGGGCCCCCCCCCCCCCCCCCTTCTGGCCACTAGTGCAATTGCAAAATTAATTTTGATGCGTGAGGGATATACTTAAGCGACGATGTTAACCGTTGCTTCAATATTTATGCATGCATATATGTACTTGTTGGCATTTTGGGTGCCTCATTTCTACATCAAAAATGCTCAACCAGGTATGAGTTTATTGTATAAGTTATAGCTCGTAGTTTGTAAAATGTGGTTCTTTCGCAAATTTGTTTTAAATACGAAATAAAAGGTGTTGCTACCAAGGTATGCATGATCAAAATATCCATAAATTATGTATGAGTCCCTTTTGCTGAGTGGTTATGCTATTTATTTGTCCATGACGTAAAAAGCGTAGGTTCACCCCTGATTAAAACAAGACTTTATTTTCATACTTTCATTGTATTTTGTTCTGCAATTTCAGTATCAAAGAGTTAACTAATTATTTTAGACACATTACCTGGAAAATGATTATTTGGTGCCAATGAGGTACGAGTCCCTTTAAGAATGACAAAGTGTTTTTACAATCAGCTAGATAACAAGTTCATTTTTTCCACATATACAAGATGATTTACAAGTAATCATCATATGTGTATTTTTGCTTCACTGCTATCTTGTAGGATGACTGGCTTATATACTACTACCGGGTATGTAGTAAAGTGACAACATGGCATTAATTACCAATAGCGTTTATTTTGTAATGCAAAATTCACCAGCCTTACATGTTTGTACAGTTCGATATTTTTTTCTAAAACATATACTAGTATTACTGTTTGAGGAAGGCATTGGCACATGATGCATGTTAACATTCTAAAATGCCTTGCAGCATTTTTAATGGTGTTTAGCTTGGACCAGCTCAAAACCAAATAATAGGGGTTGGAAAGTCTTTGATTTAGGAGTTAAAAAGTCTTTAATATGGTTATTAAAATAATTCAACTAGGGGTTGAAAAGTCTTTGATATAGGAGTTAAAAAGTCCAAACAGGTAGGGGTTGAAAAATCTTTGAAATAGGGGTTTAAAAGTCTAAGGGTTGAAAACTGAAAAGTGTTCTTTTTTAGAAGGGTTAAAAAGCCTCTTGGGGTTGAAAGGTCCTGCTCCCCTGCAGAACAGTGTGTATGAAATAAACTATTATCTTAGGTAAAACATTTCATATGGATTTCCATCAATTAATTACATCTTCATTAAAAATCAAGAAAATGGTACATTTTCTATGTAAAGGTACTGACAACCGAAATAACATTTTCAAGCGTAAAAGTGAGTATAGCTTTGAAAAAATGAAAAAGTTCTTAGTCGTTTGTAACCACAACTTAATCGATTAAAAATGGCGTCTGAGGAGATGAAACTAGTGTAAAGATATTTAAAAAATGGAATTTGTGTCACTGGTTGAGTAAGAATACTTCAGGTAATTTTTGATATGATTTATTGCATTCAAATTCATTAAAAGATGCTTAAATCTTATCGCTAAGATATCAGCACAGAAGTATTAGCTTGGAATTGGATGGATACAATGTCAGGACACAGGTAAACAATAAAACAAAACTTCAAATAACTTATTCCTAAATAAATAAATAGGTGTTCTTTTAAGAGATTTAGGAAAGTTGAAATATTTTCCCATTAAAATTTATTGCCAGAACCTCCAATTGGATTAAGCCCATTGCCAATGTTACCAATTGGAAGATTCCAATGGGACAATATTCCAATTGGAGTTTTCCAATTTCCTGACTTTTCCCATATTGAATTGTGGGAAACATCCAATTGGAAAAAATGGTCGACGGGATTTTTTTTACAAAAAATAATAAAAAGTACTATAAACGCACTTTTTCTAGATAACATTATAACCATTAATGATAATGATTGTTATTAATCACTAATTCCTTTTTTGAAAATGTGGGAGAATTTTCCAACAAAAAATGTTGGGCTGATTTTCCAATTGGAAAAACCATTTTTCCAATGGGAAGGCCATTTTCCAATGGGACTCCCATTGGAAAAGTTGACTTTAAATGCCAAAAAAACATATTTCTAAATTAAATTTCAGGAAACAAAAAATATCTCTTATTAGTATTACCTAACACATTTTAAAAATACAAAAATAAAAAACATTGGGTGAAAAATAAAAAAAATAAGTTTGCAAAAATTCCGGATTTGCAAACTTAATCCGGATGCTGTTTTATACAAAATAATTTACTCTGGAAATCAACAAAGTTAACCAAAAAACGGCTTGCTCGAAATTAGGCTTAAATAGTTTGACTAAGAAGAATATTCCAACATAAATTTGTTAAATATAATCGTTTCGTCATTATTTGAAGATATCTAAATTTAGAGTAAGTTAATTAGTAGAGCTCATACCTAATACGTAGCAGTTAAATGCAATTTATAATGAAAACTTTCAGGTAGAAAAACAGCTTGATTCTTTTTTAATAGTACAAATGCGAAACAATTCAGAACTAGAAAATAAATAGACACACGTAATTATATAATTTATTTGTTGATTTATTACTTGACAATTGTTCGATTATTCTTGGACTAGCCTCTATGCTTTGTTTTTGTCGAGGAACTATTAAATTGTACGGATATAAATAGTGTTACCATCTCAGATACCCTCATCTTGATATACAGTCATAATTTCACACAAAAAAAACAACAAGAAAAGTCTGTAAAATTGGTGATTTTGATTAATTAACGAGAAACATACCGAAAAAGAACGAACTTAAAAATAAGAAATGGCGTGATCAATGAAAGGTCTGCAATCCGAAATGTCAATTAGTATACGTCAAAGCCTCATGCGGATCGACATTGTTGCTAAACAACATTGTCAAACTATATTATTTTGTATTCCAAAAACACAAATTCGAATCCAAAATACAACAATAGATCACATAAAATGTTCGAATGCAAACATTCAATAAGCTCGAGAAACATGAAAATATTTTATATTAAAAAAGTGGCGATTTCTTGGTGAAAATTAGAAATAGTTTTCAAATCAGGCCGTACCAAATTGATTATCGGTTTAACGTTATATGACTGGATGGTGAAAAATACGTTATTTATCCAAAACGAACATTGACCGCAGACAAGTGGAGGACTAATCTCATGCAGATGGCATTACACTCGACCTCTTTTACACTACAATCCTCTCGAAGATGACCATTATTCTGTTGACACTTCTAGTTTGAGCAAGAACAGCTCCCTAATGAAGAGCAATTTTGTAGAACAATATCTGTCTTGAAAAATTAATGATGCTGCATTCAGATTTATGTAAAACAGTGACAGTGCACAGATATTGTTCTACAAAGCACTATATTTTAGGTTGTGATATGCACACATTTCTAAAAAGACTTTGAGATATAAATGTGAGAAGACAGATACCGCCTCACAGCGTATGATAATTTAAGGCATATTAATAAATTGGTGTTTTATGGTTTTGTCAGAACAGGTATGTTAATTAATATTTATGTTTTCACATGCACAGTTTCTTTATTCTGGTACAATGCAGTGGAACCAATAGGGCAGGCCGAACAATGGAAAAATTCTATGATTCAATCAAAAGGCCAATCAGACACTCCAAATGGCCCACGTCATAAGACAATAATGTGTAAAGGCTAGAGATTACTACACGAGTGAAACTTCAGTTAACTTACACCATATAAATACTATAGTTTGTTTGTACCTATAACCAAACCTCACCATTTCAAATAAGATTGATTAAATTTAAGCTTTAGAACAATTTTAGCATATATAAAATCGTGCGGTTAATAATAAAAACACAGCTATTTATAACAAAAATCCACATGCGTCCTGACCGATAATGTTTAATTATCTTTAGTGTGAACTATAAACGGTTTTACAGTATTTTGTAATGAAATTATTATTAATTTCACAGAATGTTATTAGATCTACGCTAGTTATAAGATGAAATGGAGCATCAATATGTTATTAAATTTCCAGGTGGTACAGGAAGCAGGTTATCTTCTACATGAAGCGTATACAACTATTTAGGTGAACCTTTACTCACAGATTTGGCTTTTTCATTTTATCTTCCTGTTCTGATTTGAACACACGAATTTTGTTAATGTTTCATTATTAAACAGCCGTTTGGATTCACACATGTATAACATTCTTTATAGTTATATGATGAAGTGACACTCTTGTTCAATATCAATGCATACACATGTATAACAAACATATATTTTGTCTGATAAATCTTTAACTACTTACTTAATAATGCATTTATGGAAAATATTAATTACTGATAACAATATTGTAACCGTGTATTTAATAGCTGAAAAAAGCAAAACATTAAATGATTGGTGAGTGCTAAAAGATTTACTGTGATCTACCAAAATCTCAAGAGGTAGAAATACTGTGTTTTATGCACATTTCTTTCAAATTAAAATATGTATCCTTTATTAGAACAATTGTTTTCGACATTTATTCATCCTTTTTGGAATAATGAAACAACAATATCAATTGTGGTAAATCTTATGCGGGAGTAAGAGTGCATCTTTATATTGCAGAAACATGGCCAGTAGTCGAACATAAACACCGTTCTATGGCACAGGGTAATCGCCAATGACAATGAACAGAAAAAACAAATATTCACAAACTTGAAACATTGAACAACAACACCGAACTTCACCAAAAGTACACTGCATATAAAATATAAAAAGGTATGATTATCAAGACTGCCGTGGCATTACAGACAACAAGTGAACAAACGAGGGAGAGCATTTGATAATCCCTGAAAGTGCTCAACCCCCAGCAATGATATGGGGTAATAACACAGGGTGTTGGCGGCTCCGTACGAAAAACGTTTCTGATTTGCAATTTAAACTCAGTTAATTTGAAAATGAAATTAAGATAAATAAACCAATATTTAAGTAGAAAGTGTTATAATAAATTACTAGATTTTTAACTATTTGAAGTTTTTGAACTTTTTAAAAATGCCGTCAAGCTGCGATTTGTGGAGTTAAACTATACTGTTTTACTTACAAGTATGTTTAAATGAACAACTTATTTGTTTTAAGGATATATTTTTCATGATTCAAATTAGATCAAATTAAACAATATGCGACTTGTTTAAGTTGTTCTTAGGTGTTAGGAACTTTCAACTAGGTTATGTGATTATATGACCAACGTTGACTTAAAATAGTTTGTTTCACTGAGAACGGGGAAAGCACATTCCATACACCGTCGTGAAAGATGGAATATATTCCAATCCGACCCATGGCAAAGGTATTGTTACCCTCGTTATGAAAGTTTAATTAACAGAAAGAAACAACATTAATATTTTTTATTTTATATATATGTTTTATTGTCTCGTTCACATTCTTGTCAAAATAGTGTGAATTATGATTCCTACTTTTTTTCATTTCGGCGAACGTTGAGCGGCCTTAAAGATGTGTTTATAACACGTTTATTTTACAAAGGGTTAGCGGGTGTCAATAAATCATCATACAGTCTATCCCTTCATCCGTGTTTCCATATGTTTTTCTAATGTGTTAAGACCATCAGCTCAGTTGTCGTCCTATATGCTTCGTAAGAATGTGTACAGTGAAAATGCACAGTTGTAATACCAATTAAGATTATCTTATTAAGTATGTTCCTTCTCATAATCAACTGTTAGAATATGCACATGATAAACTTGTTAGTTTTCGGTATTGATCCAGAAAACAGAAACGGTATGACTAAAGGCTCGAGGAAGCGGCATTTTTATAGTTATTTCTTACACTGTAATCTCCAACTAAAGTATCGATACAGACGTTTATTCTGCTTCTTTATCAAGTATTTGCGATAATCAAAAGGCAGAGAAACCTTAGAAGACAGTGATTTTCAGTTATTTCGTGTCACTAATTAATTCATTAATCTAGGTACATCCTAACCTAGTATTGTATAACCTAAATAGCTAACCAGTGATATATGTCGATGCAGGGCTAATGGATGTCTCCATAATCCATTATCAAATATGCTGTTAGTAGGCCACGATAATTTTCATGTTGCGATATTTTTTACACTCTCATACAACGATTGTTCTATTCCGCACACAAACATGTTTTATGGTAGAACAAATACAAAATTGGTAGCAATGCTGACTGCTAAAAATGTGGTTTGTGTACAAAGTAAACATGTTATATTAATGAGATGGTTTTGGGTAGACGAAAAATGCAAATACCTTTGAGGTTGCCGACGAGTTTGTCAATATATCCGAAGAAAATGCACGTTTTTGCAATAAACTTTAAACGTACAGTGTATGTTTGCCTAAAATGCACCTTCATAAGGCTGTCGTGGTTTTACAAACATTTCTTTGAAGAAATCGTCTTGAAAAACGTTGTCAAACTGGTGTCTGAAGGAGAATCCGGGGAAAAAATGTCCTTTCTTTTGATGACTGTTTGGTCAAGGTATATATATTATGAAAACGCTGAGTGCGTGTTACGACGCTCCGGTGATTTCTGGGATCCTCAAGCATTCAAAAAGGCGAAGGTGAGTGGTTTTCTGGCGAGTATGGGTAATTTCCGTCAGTTGTATTTTATGCCACAAAAGGCTATGCTGACAAGATAGAGATTAGTGCTAATGAGTGCTGTTTCTTCATGTGGAATTGAGTCCACATCAGTTTTAGTTTTATAAAGTTATAACTGGAATTACTGGAATTCTGAAACAGCGTTTAAATTCTTTATTTGTGTAAATATTTTAGCTTACGGTAATACTTAAAGGCATGAGAAAGAGTAATTGACTTGGTTTCTATGTTGATTGGTAGATGAAAAAATATAGTACAAGCGTGTAGACTGGTCTTCACTCAAAAGGAAGAGAACCCCGAGTAGGCCTCGTATAAATTCAGATAATCCCTTAGAGGTCGATATGAATTTGTGAACATGGTAAAAATGGTTCGGCTTATGTTTTCGTTGTAAAATATATTTTCGAAAAAGACGGATTGGATTGTTTTAGGTCGATTTAGTTGTATATTTTGAAGAAGGATGTATCTGTGTTAAATTCCTCTGGTGTTTTCTTTATTTTCGTACAGTAGTTTTATGTCATTTTTCTTACATAATCTAAATTCGACACCAAGAATGGAATTATTCAAACATGTTTTCTGAGTAGTAACTGTTTTAGCCTAAAAATGATAAATAATGGCATACTAATCTTATTAACAATCTTTTGTATGGCTCCTTCTTTATTAAATTCGTGGCTAATGCTTGCCATTAGCTCAAAAGTTTGTACGTTTTAGTTCGCATGTTTTTGTAGCTACAAATGAAAATATGTCCCAGCATGCATATTAACACAAACTTTAATCAGGCTTTCTTTCCGGAAGATATTTGGCCAATGTGAAAAATGTCATTAATCGTATAAAAAAATGGGGTTTGGCGGAATAAAAAATGATAAAAAAATAGTATTAAAAAAGGGACAGACAAAACAAAAGACGAAACAAGAATGTGAACAATCATTTGATCGCTCGCATTCGGAAGATGTGTTGTCTTCATTTTTAGTTTGTGAAAAGGACAAATGGTAAAGATTGATTTAACGTCGATATGGCCAACACGTAAGATAGACCCTGAAGAGATTTTATAGCGACGAAGATATTGTTTTGAATTTACTAATTTATCCAGAATCCGATATGCTTACCTCCCTTACAATCGCCATTGCCATACTAACGTCCGGCAGTGTACGTGTTAAGCCATACGTTTCAAAATTATGTTAGTTTGATTTAAAGTCCAACCTCACGGAACCATAGCTTCAAATATATCGCTACTTGAAGACTTCATTGACGTTCATTTCCTATTTAAAAAATGTGTAACCATATCGTTGCAAAGCTATGTGCATCGCTTACATGGCCCGTGTACTTTTCTAGTAAAGCTATACGCTACCCTTTCTTGGCCTGTGATCGTAAGTGGGTTAGGACATGCTTTACTTGTAAAGCTCTATGCTACCCTTTAATTGCCTGTGATCGTAAGCGAGGTAGAACATGCCTTTCCGGATCAGCTGTATGCTACCCTTCCATGGCCTGTGATCTTAAGTGAAGTAGAACATGCCTTTCCGGATCAGCTGTATGCTACCCTTCCATGGCCTGTGATCGTAAGCGAGGTAGAACATGCCTAGAGTCTAGAAATAAAAGTTGAATACTAGCTGGCATCGGCGGATACCTACGATATAATACTAATTCTGAATAATAAATGTGGCATTTTCATTGGTTCCACAAGGAAATATGACATTCACATATGCACATACACTTAAACTAAAGTGTTCTCATAGAAAAAGTATTCAGGCGAAAGCATGAATGGAACTCAGCTTGTTCACTACAATTTTTAAAACAGCCAATTATACCACTCCATGCGGAGATAACTGCCAAAACAGGACTATTGAAGAGTATTTTATTGTAACGATTTCGTTGGACGAAAGGTTGGTTCACCTGCTTCATGCATATTGATTTAAACGAGATGTTGTCAGCCATTTGTCCTTCGGTATGTTTGCAGTGTAACGGAAGAATGCTGTTGTTGCCGACGATGACGAGCTAGCAGAAAAAAACGACTGTTATTTTGGTTTAACCAGTATTTTTTTTGAGATAGTCATACATAAATCATAAGCATTGAAACTGACAAATAATAAAAGAAAGTAATATTTAACTAATTCAAATAAAATAAAGAGTATTGCTAATAATACATTCTACAGAAGTAAGAAGTTACAAGAAAGATTAGTTCTTCCGAATCTCTCATCCTTTATGTTAAGAATTGTTTTAACAACTTGCTTTTTTAACAAACAAAAATTAACAAAACAAAAGAGAATTTAAGTCTCTATTTTTTACCATTCCATTTAATATGTTTCTTATTTTAAAAGATGCCATCCATAATTTATTGGATATTCTGGAACATGTTGACACAATACATTCATATTGTCAAAATACTTGTCCGTAATATTCAGATTGGATTTCAAAAAATCTCTGTAAATAAACTATATAGTTGTTTTGTAAGTCCTTTTATGACAATGATATATTAATAATGTTTATTTTTTATCTATAAATTGATGATCAAATTACTGCCTAAAGTTCGTGTACTAAATGTTGATTTCTTTATCAGTTCAAGTGGATTTAACTGAAGGCAAAGACTGAGCTAGATCTTCTCAAAAGAACGTCGGCATTATTAACCAAATAAAAAATTATTTGCCAACATCAGAGTACAATGACAATGATTATGTGGGAATACTGACAGACATTCAATATATTAAAGTTCAAGATTCAAGACACAATAAGATATAAGGTTGTCTAATCGTGTAATTTTAAAACTAAATAATCGTCTCTTATGTTTAAAGATAGTGTAGAAGTAAGTCAGATTGTCCTTTAAGAACGTGATTCAAGACAAAGAAGAAGGCTGCAATTATTGTTCTGGTATTATCTGTCGAGAGTAAAATGCTGTTTTCTAGTATAAGCTTAGATAATCAACGGTATACGTTGTTATTAATAAAGATCATACATAATAAAAAAAATATCTGACATCAGTAATAATAGGAAAATAGCTGCTATAGTATATACAAAACTAAACAATGTGCATATCGAAGCTCAGGCAGGTTTCAGGTCAAATATTTGAACTGTTAACATCATTTTTGTCTTGCATGGTATTAATAATCATATATTAAACAAAGGTAAACGTTTATATTGTGCTTTTATACATTACACAAAAGCTTTCGATTATAGTGTAAGAGAAAATCTTTGGTACAAACTAATTAAACTTGGAATTAGAGGTAAGATATTAAATATAGTTAAATCAATGTATTATACTGTCAAATAGAAAGTTAAACATAATAATTTACTAGGAGAAAGGTTTGACTGTATGTTCGGTGTAGAGCAAGGCGAAAATGTGTCGCCCTTCCTATTTTCCATGTTGTTAAATGATATAGAATATGTTTTAATACACAAAGGCCTAAATGGCATAGATGTCGATATATTTAAAATATTTCTTATTTTATATGCTGATGATATAGTAATATTTCCTATTCTGAAAATGAACTACAATTAATCTTAGATTCTTTGTTTGAATATTGTAATAGATGGAAACTCTTAGTAAATACTAATAAAACTATAATTATGATATTTCATAAGAGTGGACGACAAAGGAGGGATATGAAGTTTTATTTCAACAATGTTGAAAAAGTTTCCATACCTTGGCATTGTGTTTAGCAATTGAGGATCGTTTTCTGAGGCTCAAACAACATTAGCTGGTCAAGCACTAGAAGCGATATTCCAAATGAATAAATATCTTTACAAATTTACTAGCATATCAGTTAAACATAGACTTGATTTATTTAACAAACGTGTTGCGCCTTTTTTAAATTATGCTTGTGAAGTCTGGGGATTTGCTCAAGGCAATCATGTTGAACGAGTTCATTTACAATTCTGTAAACGTCTTCTCGGTGTAAAAAGACGACACAAAATGACTTCATTTATGGAGAGTTAGGAAGGCTTAGTTTTAAGACAATAAGATACATGATACAATTAAATACTGGGTGAAACTATTGCAAAGTAATGAAAGTAAATATTATAAAAAGGTTTATAACATGCTGAAAACACATATGCATCAGCATCCTAACAAACCAAATTGGCCTTCACTCACAAAAGACCTACTTTATAGTTTAGGTTTATATGATGCCTGGTTTTATCAAGAAATTGGAAATGTTTTTTTGTGTCTTGTTAAACAAAGGTTAAATTATAGTTTTATTCAAGATTGGCAAAGTAGATTAGACATGTCCAGTAGGGTTAGGTTTTACAAAAATATGTCAGAATTAAGATTTCAACCATATCTCAACATAATAAATATTACTAAATTTTGAATGTCGGTGTCCAAATTTTGGCTATCTTCACATAGATTAAGCATTGAAACGGGACGATGGAATAGACCGCAATCAACGCCCCTAAATGATCGTAAATGCACTGTTCGTTCCATATTAGAAGATAATTGCCATTAACTTCTAGAATTCACATTATTTAATGAGGAAAGAATGAGATTTATACTTAGGTATTATTGACAACATCCTAGTATGTATGACTTAATTGCGTTGAGCAATACAGAAAATTAAAATATTTTTAAAAAAATCTGAGTTTGTTTATATACAAGGCTTTCGAACTTAGAAATGTTGCATTATATCCAACATAAGTATGTGTGTGTGCTTATATGTGTATATGTATGTTGTTATGTTTATGTATATGTATATGCATATAAAACATAAAAACTTATATGCCATTTATTGAATTGTTAAAGTTTTGGTTATTGTGAGTTGTGGTATGCTAGATGTTGTATGTAGTGTATTTGTCGCCATTTTTGGTATGATATTCGGCCACATGGGTCTATGATCTTCTGGTAAATAAATGATCTGTTCTGTTCTGTTCTGATCTGTTCATATCTTGTCGAGGAAAATACGACATTCAACCCTACTTATAATCTACAATGGTTGTTTTTCCTGTCTGGGATAAGTTCATTTGGGCACAAATTTCTCACGTAATTCAAAACTTATGTCCCACTGGTGCGAGCGATTTACAAAATAATTTGTGTAAGTTGACAACACGAGACGAGGGGAAGAATATGTTATCACTCGTAAGTATTCCCCTGTATGAGGGCCGGTTTTTGTAGCTTTTGACTGCATTCCTCTTAGTAAACCATATTTTGCATGCTTGATTTGTCTTTTGACTACAAATTGACGAACTAGCGTAAATATATTCCAAATTCAAACAAGTTAACGGCCAGTTGAAATTGGATATTGAACATCTCGCGGATCACGCCAATATAAACATTATTTTATGAAGAATATACATTGTATTTTTCCATATATTGATTTTGAGCGTCATTTCCGCATTGAATAAGCAAATGAAGGATTTGAACTCCCAAATCTATCACCTTCTTCCGTCAACAATGCCACTCTTCACATCCGCTGTTTTAGGATATAGAACCAAAATGTAAGTACACTTACTGAAACAATAAATGAAATACAAAAAAGCTAAGAAGAAGAGAAAAACATGAATTGTACTCATTTGCGTCTGTCGATTTTTATTGTAACGAGTGGAAAATACGTTTATAACAATTTGAATGACAACTACGTCACAAGTATGGGCCTTGTTTGAGAAATGTATTATAAAAATTGTGAACGGCTTAATGATTAAAGAATTATAGCCGTGTGTTTGCACTGGTGTTAATTTATTTAAGTTTGAATCAATATTAACATTGTCTGACGAAACCATTCATACCCAATGTCGTAAAGGTCGATGTGGTGCGTCGAATATCCCGACATTGCTTTCCTGAGTGTTAGAACCTTGTATTGGTCCACGTACTTCAATGACAGGTGATCACAGGTTATTGTTCGCTTGTAAACCTTGTATCGTAAAATATCATGCACTCGAGTTTGGATACATTGATCGTTCACCTCGACCAATGATAGAAGGCTCCTTACTCTCGTTTGTGATATTTTGAGGACAGCCTGTTAACCTCGTTTCAGTAAAGTATTCCGCACATATGGTAGACGAATCCTTAGTCTCGTTTGTTTTATTTTAAAGACTGTATGTTTACCTCGTTTCAGTTTAGATACCTTTCACCTCGACCTATGATAGAAGCATCATTACTTTCGTTTGTGATATTTTATGGACATTCTGTTAACCGCACTCGAGTTTGGATACACATATTTTCCAATCAGTCATATAGCAGATAAGGAGAATCGCCCACAACCCTATCTACCATCCCTTCGATTTCTTAGAAATCGGAGTTACGGATATTTCTGCTCGTATTTGCCTATATATGGCTATTAACACTAAGGTGAAATAAATTCACAATAAAACATTTCTGGGATTTCTTAGCATACACAACACAATGAATATTTACTGATTCCTTGAAAGAACGATCGTTATTGGCCTCCAGCATCTACTCAATTGTTGTTCGGAAAAAATGAAATCATTTGTGCTGTTTTATTGCCTCGTTCATATTCTTTTATATATATTGCGATATATATATTGCGACTCATAAGACCATTATTCCAACTTTTTTTTCATTTTGGGAGCAAACAATGGGCTTTTTTATTCACGTAATTAAAATACGGATATTTTTGAAAGGATTCACCTGCGTTCAAACTTTATCATACTGTCCATCCCTTCATCTTTTAGGCTGTCTATATGAATTTCTTAATGTTTAAAACCATCCATTTATGCTTTGTAAGCATGTGCACATTTGTGTGATTAAATGTCTGACAGATAGTTTCATATAATGAGTGTGCATTGGCATTATTCTCTCTCAAGAGACACATCAGTCTGTGTTAAATTTGTGTTGAAACTAAAACAATATCGGTATTGAGCTAGAAAACATATATGGTAACACTAGGCTTGCGGAAACGGCTTTTTGTATTAATATCTCAAACAGTGATCTTTATGAATCTTTGATTTCGTTCATTCTGCTTCTTCGTCGCGAAGTTTCAATGACATTAATGAGACATATAAGAGTATTCAGTGTTCACCATTTTGTGTCAATCAGGAAACCATACATCCTAACCTAGATATCTTACCAGTGAAATATGGCAATACCTGGATTGTGGATATGTCTCTTTTATCTATAAAGTTTTAGTATTAGTCTTCTTTCCATTATCATTCAGGACCCAATACAATATCCTTTCATTTTAGGATCTATTTTATTTTCCCGTGCATTGGTTGTATTCCACACATACACATACATGATGGTACAAAAATGATAAAAATGTTGACAATGATGCCTACTCAGCCGTATGATATGTGCATAAGATAAACATATTATTAAATAAGTGTGTGGGCAAAACAAGTTCGAGGTTAACGCCGATCTTGTCACTATGTCAGATTCTATAAAACTTTAAAATATACCGTTAAGATTGTACGTTTTCACACATACATAAAGCTTTTAGGGTTCCATTTTAAAACATGTTTAAGAATTCGTTTTAAAAAACGTTGTTAATCTGGTGTCTGAAGGAGAGTCTGGGGAAAAACTGTAGTTTCGTCTGATGACTCGCACTTTACATATGTGCATAAGTTGTTTAACTTCACATCTGAACTGTTTGGTCGAGGCATAGAATATGAACACACTGAGTGCGTGGTGTGAAGCTCCGAAGATTTCTATGATCATCCGACATCCCCAATAGCGAATGAAAGCTATTTTCTGGGGATCATGGGTCATCTCCGCCAGTGGCATTAATGCCCCAAAGCTGAATACATCAAAATTGTGGATTGTGTACATAATTGAAATTGGTAGCTGAGTTAAAATCCTGAAGAAAGAAATACTCAGAAGAGTTTTTATGGCTGGTTTTCTGACTTTTCCGTTCTTGTGAATCTGCGAATGCCTGTCATTAGAACTTAACTGAGAACGCTGCTTTAATGTACGGCTGGTCTGTGCAAGCACAATAATATTCATAATAAGAGATGTTACTGGAACAATAACGAAGATAAAACTTTCCGTCATGTACGACCATATTTCATAGAAATCTATATATTGCAAGCTTATTTCACAAAATCCATCCCCATCAACTTCCCAAAAGAGTCCTTGTGGTAGGGTCAAGGTAACAACGAGTGTGGCAATGATGATGATCACTTTTGGTGCCCTCTTATGTTTACTGAACCGCTCTCCCTGAAATGGTCTTACAATGGAAATGAGCCGTTCTGCCGTAAATCCAAGAACAAGCAACTGGCTTGCGTACTGAGGAATGAGATTTAATATGTTCCATAACTGGCATATGCCCGTTACACCAACCGACTCTAATCCCCAGTAATACTTAAGATAGAAAAATACGTGCAAAACGTGGTATCCTATGTCACAAAACGTTATGCTGACGAGATACAATGCAGATGAATTGAGTTTCTTCATGTGAGATTGAGTCCAAATCCGCATTGAGATTATGTTTCCTATTACTCCAATTGTGTACCACATGATGTGGACCACACGTCCTAGCATCACTATAGGGTACAGATGGAAGAGTGTAATGGCGTATATTGGTGGGACCCCGCCGTAGTCACGCTTAAACCAGCTATGGTCCACCCACGTGACATTATCCACAACGGACGTGTTTTCCACAGAGTAGGTCACATCCATATTTCAATCTGAAACAAAATTAACAATTTCATTATATTGAATACTTTGCAAACATGAACGATATGGTTGTGTTCTTTCTTCTTTCTTCTTTTACATTGAAATACTGTTCATGTTTTTATATCATAGTTTACTGGATATGGTAATAAGTTATGGTGAATATGATTTGATTAATTATAATATCATTTATTTCATGGAAATAAATTAAAACATTACCTATTAGCATATCACACACCGAGGATGGTGGAGACAAACATTTATATTATAACAATATTGCAAAAATAGTGTTTTTCATTAAAAATCAAGTCTAAAAAAATGTAAGTTCAGAACTTAAAACATTTCTTAAAATCATACTTAGTCTTAAGGTTAAAATAAAATGCATAAGAAAGTTTAAGACTTACTACGTTTTCCCCCAATTTTGTTGTAAACTGCCAAAGGAAATATGTCTAAGCATGCACATTAACACAATTTTAAATCTAGCCTAATTTTTGGATTTTTTTTGTCGAAAGTAAACCAACGTCATTAATCATACGAAAGAAAATGAGTTTTGGCAGAATAAAAAATCATAAAAAGAACCGTACAGGGACAGCCATACAAGGAAAAAACACGATTGATTACAATCAAACGAAGGCACGTATTTTGAAGACTGTAGCGTATTTATTTATTATTAAAAGGGTAAAGATGAAATTCAAATACGTGACAATTGCAAACACGTAACAATGACTCATAGAAGATTTTAAATACACTTATGAACCTTCAACTTTGCAAAAGTGGTTTGAATGACATTAACATTTTTTATTTATTTTTGAGGTTCAATAATTAGCAAGCATGATACACACATTTGTTGCAACATGTAAAGATGTAATTTGAAGTTGAGCAAGTATTAAAAGAATTGAATTAATTGCGGTACATCTTACTCGTGCATTTTTAATCACTGGTACAAGTATATCAATGTCCTTGTGGTTTATGGTGTATATAAAGTCAGTGTAGCGGTTATGACAACCATGAATCTTAATTGAAATTCGAGTTATGTTGCAGTCTTTTATTATATATGAACATCATAATAATTGTCATGCGTTTCAAAACGAATTTGTCATTCTATGAAGTATAACGCTTTAATTGAACGTTTCATATCTTATATTCTTTCTGAACGTTGTGTGATATTAACTTTGGTGTCCATCAATCGCTAGTATTGCATCGTAAGACCAATGGTTCCATCAAACTGACCAGTTGATCGTGGAGCAATGTTTTGAAAGTCTTTCTTATTTCAAACTATGCTTCTAACGAGTCAACATGTATCTTACAGTTACAGTATAGTATTATCTGAGATTAACATTATAGTTCTTTGTACTTAAAGAATGAGCAAAACATTGTTTTGGCACGTTTCTCTCAAGTGCCCCAACAGAGGAACATTGAAGCTTCATAAATAATATTTTCGCATTTAATTTTTAATGAAAGCCAATTCATTATCATCAATAGGCGTATAGATAACGTCGTATCACATGGAAAGCGACGTATTAAAGCTGTTCTACCAGATATCACGGAACAGAAAATCATACTATCTGTATCTACAGATAGTATGATTTTCTGTTCCGAAATAGCTTCTAGACGTATTGATAACTAATAAGTCTCACCGATCTTAGTGGCATAGTTTAAATTCATTTTAGCAAACTTCCATTGTGATCCAGCTTAATACTGCTTTATTAATGAATCAGTTAAAGTCCCTTTTGCTAAAGAATTCTAGACATCAAATTTGATTCACTGTTATGTGTCGATCAAAATCATTATCAATATAAACCTATTTAAAGGAGAATTTCCCCATATCTCATCCGATATTTAAAGGCGTATTTCACCATGTCTAATCTGATATATTAAGGAGAAGTTCCCCCTATCTAATCTGTAATTTCAATTAATAATTCCCCATATCTAGTTTGATGTTTCAAGAAGCATTTCCTTATATCTCGTCTGATAGGTTAAGGCGTATTTTTCATTATATCGGCTGATATTTAAAGGAGTATGCCTCGATGTTGACAGATTTGTAAATGAGTACTTCCCCATATATCGTATCGTCAATGTGGCAGTTTTAACGACAATTGATGTGAAGGATAAATTATGTGTTCTTCCAATATATCGTAGCTTACGTGACAGTAGTGATTTTCAGAATGCTTAAATGAAACCGAAGAATCATTACTGACAACATGACATTAATGATATGGTTTTATGTCGTTTTGCATTTGATCAATGATCATGATTGAAAATTGTCCTCTCTTAAATATATATCCCAAAAATGAATATTGTAACGTTTCAATTAATATGTATACTTTAATAACTTCTACTACTACTCCTCCTGCTACTTCAACTCCAGATATTCTACAATGGTTTGATGTTAGGTATTTAGCGAGTTGTTATAATTGTAAGACAATAACATTGATAATATTTTTTTTAAACATGGCCAAGCCAAGATTTTGAATAGAACTGTTTGTCTACACTAAAAATTAATCTCAATTACATGAAATGGTCGTGTCTGGAAGGACCCTTCGTCTGATTAATTTCCCATTGTGTAACATTTTTTCAAATTTCAGGCTACTAGGACCATATACATTCCAAACAACATCCAACCTCCAACAGTTGAAAGCTGACGACTTCTATATGGATTGAAAACATTTTGGAGTAGTCTTGGAATGTTTGACAACCTGTCGGATTTAGCATATTGATTATAACTGCTCCGTCTATAACTAGGGCGTTTACTGGAGAATGTTCATGAGTAACTTGAGAATGACGTTAAAGACAATGTGCAAGGACCAACATGATACCCAATCTGAGATTTCCAAAATGTTACAATGAAGAATGAAAAGTAGAATTATCATAGGAAAAAATACTTCAAGGTTACCATCTTGACATGAAACATACATCATAGAAAAGAGAGAACAATCCTCTTGAAATTAGCTAATCTGTAGCCTTTCATTGGATTGTTTTTTTACTCTGTCTACTGAAAAGAGGGAAGTTTTTTGTCTAACGGTACGTGTAAGTTTTGTTTTTTTTCTAAGAACTCAGCTGTACTGATCCTTGTCTACTTTTTCGATGTTATCATATCATATCAGAACATAACCTTTCAATGGTGTAGATTAGGAGACATTTTGTTTGCTTTAAAATGGCCTTCCCATTGAAGTAGCGCCTAAACAATGACACCTTTGGTTTGCTAGAAAATGGCTTTCCCATTGAAGTAGCGCCTAAACAATGAGGCCTTTGGTTTGCTTTAAAATGACCTTCCTATTGAAGTTGCGCCTTGACAAGGACACCTTTGGTTTGCTTTAAATTGACCTTTCCATTGAAGTAGCGCCTGAACAATGACACCTTTGGTTTGCTTTAAAATGGCATTCCCGTTCAAGTAGCGCCTCATCAATGTCACATTTGGTTTGCTTTGAAATGGCATTCCCGTTGAAGTAGCGCCTAAACAATGACACCTTTGGTTTGCTTTGAAATGGCATTCCCGTTGAAGTAGCGCCTAAACAATGAGGCCTTTGGTTTGCTTTGAAATGGCATTCCCGTTGAAGTAGCGCCTAAACAATGACACCTTTGGTTTGCTTTAAAATGGCATTCCCGTTGAAGTAGCGCCTAAACAATGAGGCCTTTGGTTTGCTTTAAAATGGTATTGCCGTTCAAGTAGCGCCTAAACAATGACACCTTTGGTTTGCTTTGAAATGGCATTCCCGTTGAAGTAGCGCCTAAACAATGACACCTTTGGTTTGCTTTAAAATGGCATTGCTGTTCAAGTAGCGCCTAAACAATGACTCATTTGGTTTGCTTTGAAATGGCCTTCCCATTGAAGTAGCGCCTAAACAATGACACCTTTGGTTTGCTTTAAAATGAACCTAAACAAACAACAACAAAAGTATATAATTAAGGAATGATACGTAGTATTAACATCAAGATAAAAGGTTTATCAGAGTGGTTGTCTGAAATGACGATGAGGCTACTGAAACCTCGTACTTCATTCTAAGTAACAAAGACGGACGTGATTTTTGAGACACATTGACGCATTTATTGTCCAGAAAACAAGAAAATCCCCTTTCTATTTGCGAATTTGGTCTTGATTTGATCATTGGGGAATTACCTATCGCATACTTCTGAATTATTGTTCCACAACAGGGATCAAACCACATAATTAGTTTATGCTTCAGTTGATCAAAGTCCTAAGACAATGGAACGTCATTTTAATTATGCATTTATGACTCTTTTTTTACAAGCAAGTAGACTTTAGAGCCTGGACCAGTATTCATAAAACATCTTGTGTTATTTCACTACTTATGTCCTCATTTAAAGTATCATTATGTTTTAATGATGAAAACTTATTTATTTGCATGCAAATCCAAATGTCTTCTAGTAACCTTTTTTACCTTTTAATCCCCTAGAATAATAAAAATGCATTTATCGCGATAACAAAATACAACTAAACGGAAAGCAAATCTAGCACGTACAACGTCATTACCAAATATGCATTATACGTGACTTTTTGAAATGCCTCATAATTCTTTGCTAATGATTTGCATTTACAACTTAAAAAGGTTTAAATAGCTTTCCCGGTAATGCATCAAAAACACTTGTACAACAAATGTATCATACATTGATTACATCACGGAATTATGTCAATCAACCAATCACACAACAACAAAGCTGTTTAAACTAATTAACATGAAGTTGTGGTCTTCAAAATCGACATTTGCTGAATGGTTTTAGCTTTTATATTTTATTTCAACACTTCTCAACTAATAATTTGCCACACTTCATATCGTCATATACAAAGGTGCATTTTAAAACATGAGCGAGGTTTCACTAAACATTATTAGTGCATATGTTTCGCCCACGTATCTGCCTCATTAGCATGATTTTTTATTATGGTAAGTTAGTTGACCAGTTTGGAATTTCGTTGGGATTTCTCATACATTTCTTGTCACTACACTATCGTGTGGACCTAACTTTTATGAGACTCTTTCATATGTTTATGTTATTAAAATACTTTGAATTCAATAATATTTGTTTGTTGACAGGAAATGACATGAAATGTTATATGAAAACTTGCTCGGGTGTTTCTGTTTTCGACATCTCTCTGTTAAAATGCGTTTCTACTTTGAAATCAAATAAATTTAACGAATATTACAGCATCAGGCATGATATTTAATAAAATAGTCTATGCAGTTTGTTAGTTCTCTAATGTAGTATATAAAATGTCCCATTTTCTGTCTGTTACGGATGCGTGAAAACGCGTGAAAACCGTGCATTTATAGTAGAAAACCATTATTATTCACTAAATTCACGTGCACTCAAAAATGCATACACGGGCTTGATATTGACCTGACCTTTTTAAACACCGGTAAATGATATCTCCAATATTCTAATTATCAATCACTTATATATTATACCGTATGTTTGTTCTTTTTTGTGACGAATAATTGACAGCAGTTAAATCCAACAATTATTTTTTTCGCCAAAACCACTCTGCAAAACAAATCGAATAAGATTTCTTCAATATTAAGAGACCAATTTGTTTAAATTCAAACAAAAAAATACTTCCAAGGTTAAAACGTCGAGATAAAAATAACAACTATAGTTTGTATATTCCAACTCATTAAAATTCTTCTCTAAATGGCACGATATTACAACGACCGACATTTGACGCCCATATTTTGTGTGTTGTTTTGGAAATAAAACCAAAACAATTTGACGTCATTGGAAATTGCAATTCCTTGTTTTTTATGGTTAATTGTGTATTTCTTTTCATTTCACACGGTTCTATGCAGAGCATGCGCTTTGTGAAGTTTGTTTTTTGCAATAATAGCGAAATACATCTTCCGATAATTCCAATCTGAATAGTTTCTTCACAACAATGCTTTACAACCCTCGTGCTATGTACTCGAGCCGCTCACTGTTTTGCAGGCGCAAACGACCTCAAAAGTAGCAACATTTTCATGACTACTAGCGTGCATATTTGGCAGTATCAATCAGAAATGGTTACTGTTTTATAAAAAATATCTAAATAATATTGTATCAAAATATGTAACAGTTTGTTTTGCAAAATGTATGTCTAATAATGCAATCAATTCCTTGAAGCAGCACATAGTTTGAACTATTGCATTAACTTTTGAGCTACTTATAGATGGTTATTAGCTTGAAATACCTCTCAATCACTTATTAGTTAATTACTAGTTCGCATATAAAAGCTGTGATCGCATACTTTAACATTTGATTTGCATACCAGGCCTGGACCGCGACACATTTTGGTGAATAATTATGCTAAAACAGAATAAGACTCCCATGTAGATGATAATTGCATTCCCGAGGCTAGTGAGGAGTAAGACGCTGGTGACGGCCGATAAACTTATACAATGTGTATTCTAACTATCAATTTTCAAGACAATAAAAATGCGAAGCTTTAAACTTGTAAAAAGATTTGTTTTGTTTCCTCTTAATTTGAATAAACATGAAATTAAAACAAAGGTCTTACTTTCAATCCAGTTATTTGTCATAGACTTTTACCTTTTTCAATTAGTAAAAATAATGTGTTTTTGCATGTTTTTAAATTATAATATTTAATACAGTGCTTAATATTTTTCCGCAACCAGTAATTTGATAGGAATAGTATTTAGTTTTTGGTCGAACACATTTTCTGAAGAAAGGTATCATACTGTTTTGTTCATGTTAGTTTCAAGAATAAAATGAATCTAATTTTGATAAATTCGACTAAACAAATGATCCTGATTGTGAGAAATGCTGTAAGATTATCTATGACATAGGCGTTCGAACAATTGCGAGGTGGTCGTAACGGAAATATTGATGAGAGAGGATCTACGTTCCAATAGTTTTTCACCAATCAAATCAACTCAATCAAATAGTCACAGTGTTCATCATATCGACAGGTATTGCGTATCAAAGCGTGTATATATATTGTCTAACAACAAACTAACGATCATCGATCATTGGGTTTCATCTCTTACTTAAATAGTTTTAGACATTTAGATGTATGGGATTTCTTGTGTATTATTTATGAATTTTTCAGCGGCTAGTCCAATATTTTTGTTTCCGAACGAATTCGTTTATTACAGTGCATACATCATATATTCTAATTAATAAGTCTAAGATGTAAGGTATGCCAGACCAAATCCCGCTGTCCTCGTACAGTAAAAAAAGGAACCCCTACAATGCTTTTAGAGTTCGAACAGTCAAACGGAAACCTGTGCAAGGGTGGGAATCTTTACAACATTAAATAAACTTTAAATTCCAGTCTGTGTCTTAATAATGCAAATTGTAATGCCTTAATATACAATTAAGCAGAAAAACATGTCAAATATGGAAATTTCAATATTAATGGATTTTCTTTTTTTAAATAAATACTATAAAAATACTTAAGTTTGTATTGACCTTACTTTTAAACTGGTGTACAACATGATTAGGATATTCGCAAAAAAATACGTTGTTATGGCTACTAATGGCTGTTTTATTATTTTCTAAAAAATGTAGTACAGGTGAATGCGTCATGGTAACAGGCGTAGCTAGGCAAATTCATCACTTGGACTTGGACGGGTCATTATTCATTCTTATTAGCTAAAATCGCGACAAGCTAAATTCAATTTTGAGCATTTGGGCCGACATTAATGAGTGCAAAGCTTGCATACATGTACTTAGCAATATTGTATACATGCATACATTGTCTTCCAAATGTGACAGAGTGAATGTCTGGTGTTTTCAATGATAAATTAGTTCCATAAAATTCAACCTAAAATGTAAAAGAAAAAAAAAGTTCAACGGTCCGAGCGCGCATTCTTCAGTAGTGAATGTGTGTGTATGACTAAGTGATAGCATTCAGTTAGTATCCTCAATCTGGGACTATACCTCAACGAAAAATCACTTTGTTCATTTTATGTGCAAATAGTTAAAACAAAATCAAAACATGTGTATAATGGCAAATTAGCATGTTTGTATAATTTGACACATGTCTGTTTAAATAAATTCGCTGAATATTTTATTCGTTTCTGGGTCTGGATTTAAAGTCATTTAAGTTATAGAGTTGTATGGATTTCTGCAAAATTTATCAGAATAACAGAATAATTTCATATCAGATGATATATATGTAGCTGTTAGACACGTGATTTTATGATTCAGTTTACAAGATATATTTTAGTACGTCTGCTTAAAGCTTACCTTATACATTTGAATTCTGCTAAGCTTATGTTGGTAAATATGCTAAGCAGGGCAATAATAATATGTCTTATTGCGTTTGCTCAAATCAGACGACCTCAGGGTCAGATAATATCTCATCAAAGGTTTCCGTAATAAATTTATGAGACAAAGCAGTAATTGTTCGGAAAACAAATATCTTACAAGCGCTAACCAATTTAAATATGCCTGACATTGTTGACGATACTTGTGCAACATGAGCAAGAAAATACGAGCAGATTTTTGAACATATATTTACACACCATCATTATTGATAAAAAAATTAAAAAAGATGAAGTCGGTTAGCCACCAATAGATTGTATTTGATTTTTTTCATGAACATTTCATTTATTCAAGCAGTAAGTACAAAGTATATACAGATCAAACAAAGTAACATTTATAGGTACACATTTGATATACGGTATATTGGTATATTGTATTTCTACTTTCTTAATAAAATATAATTGGGTCTATTTTATAATCTTTAAAAATAAACATGTGTGGTCCTATTAAAGTACATTTCAAAAAATATAAAAAACAACTATATATTTTGTGATTTGAGTGATTTAGCCTCACTCGATAATAAAGCGTTTTATATTTTATCGCTTTAAACGCTGAAGAAATAACCATATTTCAATGAAAAGAAAAAAAGGAAATACAAATAACAATAATAAATAAACATGCAAGTATATCATATATTGTCAATGTTAGTTATAAATCATTATTAGTCTAGTAAACCTTTATACTTAAGAAATGTAGTTACAATAGAAAACGTTCTTCAACTGTCAAATTAAACTTTCTTTTATCCGAGTTTGTGTTATAATAAATGCCCAGAGCCAGACTAAGGCTATTATTAATCCCTGATAAGAGATTGTACTTTTACGCTATGGGTTATTGGCATTGGAGAAAGGTCATCCTAGACAAACCCTTTTTAAAGGCTTTGAAGACATTCATGCAACAACTAACGGCATTAAATGCAAATAACTGCTCATGTTAAAACAAAAACTTGTATCGTGTGATGATAAAGTTAGTGTACGGTAAATGCACTAAATGATAGAAGACGGCTAACAAATACACATGTGATGATGTATACATGTATGGTGCCATAATGAATGAGTGGGCTCGTTTTCATATTTAATGGTGTCGCCAAGGTACCTATATGCCCGGTGACATATTTATGGAACAACCGAGGGCGGTCATCTTATTTCAACGGTAGGCTATTAAACCGGGTTGGTGAAACACGGAGAAATGCAATGACATGTTTTCATATTCACAAGTTAATGAAGCGAAACCCTCATTGAACCTAAAACTGATTAATAATTAAATGCTGCAACAAAAAATAATCAATACACTATGTGGATTTCATAAAGTTTTTCAAATGTGGTATGACATATAACACATTTATGCTTTAAACGAACAAATAAGCAAACGTAAGTACCACCAAAAAGAGAAAAATTATATGTTATATTTTGTTCACACATTTCGTCAATCGTACTCAAACGTTAATTTATATGAGCGTAATTCAAGGATTCTGAGGTTAAGTGTTCTCCTACAACTTGGTTGGATCCACACGTTCCGTGTTTGACATAATATACGATACTCGACGTCACAGATGACGTCTAAATACTTTGAGAGTTCCACAGTATGGTCTCAACATATACTTTTGCTTTAATGTAAGCTTAATATTATGTTCGGAAGTCGGAATGGGGCCCATGCGGTATTCGTGTCTTACCACGCCATATTTGATTTCTAGTTTTGTGTTTCCATTGAATTAACAGCCTGTGACCGTTGAGTTATGTTTATGTCGGTTTCAAATATAAGCTTATTAAGAGATGAAACAGTCAATACAATGAAACTACAATAAAGTTTAAATTCCAAGGAGAGAACTAATAGTTGCTTTGTAATAACGTAAATCATATTCATGTCACTAACCATAGGATACTATGGGAATAATAAACCTTCAAATGCTTTAATAACTTCATAAAGAGATCTATTGTTCACTAGAGTATAATTAACACGTTGTCTGTAAGTACTACCACGACGATTTAAGTGTTACTCAATTGCAGATGTACTTTGAAGTCAGTGTTAACGTTTTGGATAAAATATTACCTTTAAAATGCAAGAAAAATAGCTCTTAAACTTTAACGTCTTTCATTTCTTGCCTCTTCATATATGCATATATTGATATACGTCCGTCTTTGTTATAATTTACCTTTGTATTTTAATGGCATTGTTGTATCACCAAATCATTTATAAGCGCGTTTACTTCAAGTGTGTAATTAATTTCAAATAACTTAGTTCAGGATTACATGGCAACATTAGTAAAGGAGAAAAATAGATGCATAATCACAAAGATGTTTTGGTTGTTTGTATATGAATGTTCACAGTGTTTAAACATGCTTAATATTAAGATCAGAGACTGGTATTCTTTCTATTCTTAGACACTTTTTTGTGATGTATACTTTTTAGAATTTTGATAACATTTACAGTAAATTTAATATATTTATATCAATAAATATTTTTTAAGATCTTATTTATCATAAACTTTAACAATTCACTGTTTTTCATTTCAAAAAGCTTTAAGACAACTCTCAATTCAAAAACCGTTTTCTAAACAGTCTACACTTATTACTTTTACTAGATGTGATAATATTTGAGTTTTCTTTTTCGTATTTCAAGTGAAACATTTATGATTTAAGAATTTAGGTTTTCTCGTTTTGTTTATGGCATTGTATGTCGAACATAATTAGTTTACACATATTTTCATTTATGTGTGATTAAATGTGCATCTAATGTTTTGTTGATATTAATTTATTTTAGCTCAATTGTTACTAAAGCTGAAAGCTTATAAAGTCACTTCCGAATCCGTTTTATGTGCAGAAACCAGTATTGTTTCGTTTTTGAGAGGCCATGAGAAAGTACTCCTGGTGCGGACCGAACCAACAACCTATTGGATGAAGGGCAGACATCTATTCCAGTAGATCACTCTCACCAAAAAAACAGTTGGCCACGTATAGCCAATCGGCTATCCTCATTTGAGTAGGAGGCGAGACGTAAACTCTATTATTGAATGGTTCTAGAATTTGACAGTATTGAACAAAACATCGTTGAGATCTTTACGGATTATCTTAGCTTAGTATGCAAATAATTGTTCTACAATAAGAACTGAGTTCACTCATAAAAAGTGTTTGAAAACAGTGTTTATTCAAGTCTGGAGTTTGTGGTAAAATACTTTTACTCAAAAAGTTGTATTACAATGATCGCACAACAAACCATAGAACATTTAGTTAGATGAACAACAGCAAACTGGTAACAGATAATAGTTCGCCCGTCTCGTTCATCAGTATCGGTTACAATCAAACTTCGTTTCTAACTCATGCATGATTCAATAGCAATGATAAGGAAAATTTACCATGCGTCTTGGTGATACAGGAGTGCCGATGATGCATTATTTTTCTTATTTCTCAAGGTGATCGATAAGGTAAGCATTAATGATTCATTAATTGTCGAAAAGTGTATTCCATAAATAAAGAATCTGACACCCCAAAACATGCAAGCTGTATTACAGCTGTGACAAATGATTGACTTAAAAGCAGTAGAACAATGATGCCTTCGATAAATTGCGTCTGTATGCAGTTGAAATCCTGAAACTTATTTAATATAGTAGTTAAGAAACCGGGCGCGATTGAACATAAGTCTTTACACTAATTGTATATTTACTCATTGCAAATTATTTAACTATACGGGTTTTAAACGTATGATACAGTATATATGCTTAGCATGATCTTTGGTACACCTGTGTCGTATACGATAACACCTGTTAAAACTTCCAACACAGGTAATATTTCAGCCCACGTCCGTTTTGTTTCGTTTCAAAAAATACATGGCCATTTTTGAAAACGCACTGAGACTGCTTGACTTTATAGGTATTTATTTTTATTTGTGTTGTTCACAAAACCCCACAAAAAAACGAATATGTGCGTTGTTGAAATCGGAAAACAGCTAGAGGCTATCAATGTATAGCATGCCCTAGGTACACAAGTTACCTCAGCAATCAGAATTTTAATTGATGATGAAAATGTTCACAAATATGATGTGTTGTATATTGCACTTTAGAGAAAACTGCCAGCGTCATAGAGACAACGAAACGTGCCATGGTAGGCGATTGTAAAGGCATTAGATATCAATTTTGGAAATAAATCAGCACATTCATCTGAATACTTCGATTAATTTATTGTTGCATGTATATTTATTTACAAAATACAAAATATCAAAAAGGTCAACTTCAAAAACTCAATACAGTATTTCCAGACGATTCAATGCATATGTATTACAAAAACAAACAATTGGCCAACAAAACAAACCTTAATATAGAATAAGCATTTACAACGAAAAGCATACCTTATGTATTTCAGAATATTGCGTATTCTTATGCATTTAAATAATAGATTTAATATATGAATACTTGAATTGCTTTCGAACAAAATAAGGGATAAATGCTCTATTTCCGTCATTCTCAGGTGTTTAAATGTCAACATCATGGTGTCTCTTAAATGTTATATAAGTTGGCTTTTTATTAGAATAAATATATACACCAACTACACCAGTTAGTTGAAATGTTCCAATTTGTTATTCATTAAATAAATGTATTTCATATATGAATATTTGAATTATATTAGTTTTCGATTGCATCAGATATTTATTTTGGAATAAATGTGATGTAGAGTAATCAACAAATTTCGAAAGAAATATTCAAATATACTTGATGTCGGGTTAACAACAGTATTCTTGATCATAAAGGAAAACCGAAACACATCCCCCACAATCTGGATGCACGTTTCATAACAAAGAAAAAATATTTAAAGGTTTTGGTAGAAGGTCAACAATCTATGAATTAATAAAATAAGTCATAGACAATGAGACTTGTCGACTAACCACATAAGGAAAGTATATGATGTTCATCACCATTGTAGCCTTATGAAAAAGTGCTGCCTTTATTTCAGGGAAAAATAGCGGCCTGAAGAGATGGTTAAACTAACAGAAACAATCAACACTATTGCACATATTATGTCATCATTTAATTTGAAGTCAAGCCAGTAATTTCTCGATTATTTGAAATTTAGAATTTATTCCTCAAACGAAGAATAATGCCCCTTCATTGCGTTTAAAAGAAGCAGATTAAGAGATTTCAGAATTAACCCGACAAGAACTTTTTCACGACTAGTGTGAAGATTCCCAAACTGTTTTTACATATTCATCCAAAATAGGTTATGAGATATAGAGTTGTTGCTTTTTCAGTGTAAGCTCGCCATATGTTTCACCGAATGGGCACGTGTAACCACAAGCAAAATATTTACTTAGGTGTAAACGGGGATATCACATTTAAACAAACATGTTTTCTTATTATTATAACATTTTATATGCATATAAAGTATATTAAATGAGATTTAATTGTAGTTTTCCAGAAAAGTGCGCCAAATTTTATACCAAATAGTATTTCGATTCAATAGCATATGTTGCAATAAAATATAATAAAAAGACTAAACCCTTTGCATTGAATGTCTTATCTTTTTTCGATTTCAGTATGTGTTTAGCTCTTGGCTCATGTATCGGGTGTAAATGTGTTATCTCGTAATATGCTTGCAATTTTGCCATATATCGACAAGCAATAGAGACCAAAGTGTGTTAATTCCATATGCTATCTGAGACAATTCCTTCATTCAGTGCAATTAGCCGCGAGTAAAACTATTCCAACAAAGTTATACATCGTTCATACAATCCACGCTATGATTATGGGTCGTTTACGATTAATCCGTATTGTGAAATTAATATTTTAGTTTATTCATATAAAAAATCATCGATGACCATAGACATGATTTGAAACCTCAAGGTATACTCTGCTTCTTACTCAAAGAGATGTATCGCCTGTAGTCATAGTAAATTATAAGTCAAAGCATTAGGGTGTTTACAATATAATTTAACGCCATAACTCATGTATTGTAAAGGAATTTCCAATAGTGAAGTTCGATATTTATATTATATTTTTGCACTTCAAAGTTGTCCGTGTAATTAAGGTTAAAAGGGCAATTAGTGCGGCGGTAAGAAAATAGAAAACAAATAAAAGGTCATGAAAATTATTCAGTAAATTCAAAGGCAAAGTTTGATACAGAATATATGACTAAATGCATGTTTCAGTCGTTTGTTGCATATTGTATTGCCCATAGAAATTAAATGGTGTTCTCTAACCATATGATTTAACAGCAATAAGACACAACAAACACTTAAAAAGATCACTGGCGTATCTACACTGACAGCCAGGACCTAAAGAATTTAAAACTGGCTCTTGATGAGGTCATAAAAACAACGTAACTGCTAAATATTCGATCATTAAAGAAAACCGTATATATTTGCATGTTAACTACAATAAAAATATATTATGTATCTAATAAATTGTTAACATTGTTCGCATAAAGAATTATTAAACTTGTCTCCCCCGTTACATATTGTATATATGTTTATTACACGTTCTTTTCTTTAAGACTCGTTATTAGTATGTATTTCTTTTTCTCATATATATACTCTTTCTGTAATGTTATCATAAGATGAGTTCTTTAAATACAACACTTCTACACTTGATATCATTTACAGCTGCAAAGGAATTCTTTAATGCCTAATATAGGAGTGGACATTGACATAAATAGAGTGTTAATATCACGTTATAAATTGACAGCTAAAATGAAAAAAAAGTACAACAAATGAGACGAATTGATGCGCTGAAACCAAATAAACTTAAAAAAAGTTCATGAAGATTTTTTGTAAGAAGAAGCCATTAAAAGGTTCTATTACCGAGTGCATATGAATTTCATGACTACTTCAAAAACATGAACATTACGAATTCGACAGAATGTACTGAAGCGCTGAAACCAAGGAACCTAATAAGTTCGGATGTAAGCGATGAAATAAAACTTCGAAAGGACAAGTAGTGTAGATGATATTGATGATAACATGTTTCAACACCACACACGCGCACGAAATGAAATTTACTCGAATTTGCTATTTGAACTTTAAAGATGCAGTCTTACTCCAAAATATGATGGACCAAAATTAATGCAATTGTTTCAATTTACCGAAAAGGATAAAAAATATCGGAAACAATGGTTCTTATGAAGGATTCCTAGGTTAATTTGATAGAAAGATGCAGAAAACACGGTATTTCTACCTTATGAGACGATAGTTGATCAATGTAAATCCTTCAGGACCCACCAGTCATGCAATATTTGTCAGCTATTAAATACACGTTTACAATCTTATTATCAGTAATAAATATTTTCCATAAATGCATTATTTAATAAGTAACTAAGGATTTAACACTCCTTTTTTGTTATCCACGAGTGTCAATTTAAAAAAGAACAATGGTTTGTGCTGGCGAAGCTCAACTTAAGCACTCGATGATAGTGTTTTAAAGCCCGTTTTCTTTCCCGTTCATCCGACTTATTTTGTTCGATCTAAACATCTGGAAAACTGACGAATTACTAGAAATGAAAAGAAAAATATAGTAGTTTAAAAAGCAAATGGAATACAGTCATTGAACTTTTCTATGAATCACACTAATGCCTTGTTTTAAAACTTGCTTATGTTTGTTTATGTTTTGTCTTGGCTAAGTTGACGTCGTGTAACTAAGCTATTAAAACAGTTTGATGTTAGAACCGTAGTTTTTGTCCAAATCCAAACCAAATTTTACGCCACACATTTGTCAGCCTGAAGTAAATAGTTCAGCAAATGAATTTCATTATTCAATATAGCTCTTTATGGACTGCGAAAACCGTAAAACTTTTCATTATTGAAATACAAAGCCTGTTGTAATTCTAATAATGTGTTGAAAGGAATTATAACAACGTTGTGGACGGCCATTACTCAAATACTCATTATCAGTAAATAACTACATCATTTAAACATATGCCCAGACGACGGGGCATTTCGCCTCTGGCTGCGGAACCAGTTCCTTCGACAGTAAATTAGATAAAGCCATTTTTTGTTTACAGACTCTATTCGTTTGTTAACAAATAAACTGGTCATAAGTAGTTTATACTTATACTTACGTTAATCGTAACTGGATATCACTAAACTGTTCATTCTGCAAAACAGTTTGAGCCCTAATTTTATGTTAAAGCAGTAAAAAAAAAAATCTCAGACTCAGACTAACAATTTCATATTGAAAAACACGACGTCACAAAACTGTTTAACAAGAAATGGACACAAAATACAGACAAATATTATTATTTTAACCAGAAAACACATAAAAGCATTCACAGTAAAACAGTTGCACACAAATGTGTATTTTGCCATCTATACAAGAGGTGATAAAAAAATTAAGCTGCCGTTACTAAGGCCAGCTATATACATATTAGCTTTTAACAATCTCCACACAAGACCACACTCTCGCGTAAAATCGTGCCAACGAGAGTGATTAATATAATGTTGTAATAACTGGTTTCACAATCGTTGTAAAATAAATATGTTTAAACTAAACTAACAATCTCCACAACCTATACGATGATATTGTATTGCATTGTTCAATGTATTTTCATGAAAGAAACCATGTATAAAGTGAGCAGTTAATTAGAGCACAAGAATCGGATGCAGATGGTCGCCCGTTTGCTAAGTTGACAAAGGGGTAAATGAGTTACGTTTTTGTGAATATTTCCTCCTTGGTGGTACGTTCCCAAATATTGCCCCTAAAATGCATCAACTTTGCCGTAAAATCATGTTCCGGGTTTCATCATCGTTTTCCGGGTTTAAGTTAACATTAAAGGTTTCACATGACGCCAAAGGCCATGTCAACATCGTCACTGCCGCCAATAACGTCAACAAGCATATAACTAAACCTCAACATTTTCTCCGATAAATGACAGGTTCAAATATAGCAGGTAAATTGGTGTGGTCAACAATGTGTTGTATTTTACCAATGTTCGTAATTAAATTGCAGCGAAGCGCAAAGGAAGTTATTCAAGCTTATGCTGTGAAATAATATTATGCATAAATTATTTATTATTTCATAGAAACTGTCGTTTGTATGATGAAAATTTTGTAAATCAGCGAGCCATTCAACTAAAATATTTACCTATGAAACAGCATAGCAGACTATGAACGATTTTAAAGAAGAATTGTTTGGCAGATCCATTTAAACACGCAGCGATGCGAGACCCGCGCAACATTAGGGTCCACTTGGGAGACGATCTTGTATCGCAGCACATCTTGCATATGAGTAATTTTATACCGCATTATGGCGGTACTAAATATGTAAAGTTAGAGTCGAAGGCAAGGCAAAATTAGTTGCCTTTGTTATTCAAATTTGCATTCAAATCAAATATATATCTACATTAAGTTGTGTTACTACAGCTAGTGGTTTAAACCTTGATTTCTAGGACTAAAATGAGCACGAACTAGTTGGCACAACATGTTCAATAGCAGTTCAAAAATTAGCATTTAGCAGGCACATTCATTTTCAATCTTAATTGTTCGTAATTAGCTAATGCAAAGATCAAAACTGAAAAGTAGATAAAATTGCTATCACAATTTGAAATCTTCGATAAGTGACAATGTTATACATGTAGCTGCAATAAGCCATCTTTGCGGACCAGAGATATCTGAATTGCCTTGTGAACCTCCTTCAATTCATGTTTTAGTGACACGAGTGATGGACGACAATGCCAGGGCGAAGCGATTGGGGGAATACTGTCTGGTTGGCACCGTTGTATGATACTGGATCTACAGATCAACCGGTACACGGTTTACTTAAAATATAAGAAGACCAACACAGTGGCGAGAACAATCAACACAGCTATATGCGAGATAGGAGGGGTTTTTTGCATAATGGATTGTAGCCTCTTGTCGGGAGGCCGTATAACCAAACCAGCTCTGTTTAATCTAGAAAGGTTACGGAACACAACAATTTAAGATGAATGCCTTGGACCTGAAAAATAACCTAATAAATATTACTTTTATCAATATTTGCAGCTCTAAATGTTACTATTATCTGATCTTAATAATATGCCAGACGTCTAAACAGAACCTAAACATTTTTTTTCTTATTTTTACATCTTTGACCATTGCAATTTAAGTAAGCTTTAACGCCTGTGCGTTTAAACTGTCGCGCCAAAAAACCACGTGACAACATAGAAGGCGGAACTAGTGAGTCAAATAAGGGCGAACACCAAATAAGTTAAATTTCATTTTGGCGTTCTATAGAAAATTGTGCGAGCTTTTTTAGCCTTCGACCTCGCTGCTCTCGCTCCATTTTCAGTGGATCAAAACAATTAACTATGAACTTTGCATAGTGACTGTTCAAGGTTTAATCGTTACATCAGCATTATCAACGCAGTGTATCGTTTAGCGTAGATTTTAATTAAGTGGCGCATACGCTCGTTGATCTTGTAGCTTTCGGCATTTTCATCTTTGCAAAACAAATGTGATACTCGTATTTTGGTTAAAATGATTCAAACCGGTTACAAAAGCCTTCCATTAGTTGTATATTTTGCTGCGTTCAACCGTCATTACTTCAATGTCTGGGGAATGAAGTCGCTAGTCTTCAATGGAAATTTCATTATGGGCGTACAATTGTAAGAAATGTAAATTTTCCCGTTTGTTATGAGTTCAGTACATACCAGTTATTGTACAAATATCCCCAGGGTATCTACGTAGATTTGACATACAGAATGAATGATTGTGTTATCAAAATAGTTTAGGAAACAATATATTCTATTCACGTCAATAAACAATATATTCTATTCACGTCAATAACATTTATTCCCTCTAAAAAGATGACTGTAGATAAAACCCTTGAAATTGAGATTTAGATTTTCAAATTATTTATGCAATTACGCACTTCCGGAAGTCGTTCCGTTTTTCAAGAACGCGAATTCAGACACCAATAAAGACATTGACAGAAGGCTTTATGGCTGATGACATCTTATTACTCAAAGTTACATTCTGTTATAAAACACTATGTCTTTTCTTAATACAAGTTTTTAGAAGTTTAAAAGGCTGGATTTTAGGTCTATCTATGGAATCGCTCTGTCAGCGTAGAAATATCATGCTTGGCAATTGTTGTTGTTTTTTATCATTGGCGTATACGGAAACGTGATTAAGGCAGACATCAAGTCAGTTTTAAACGCAATTAATTTATTCAAACAGAATGATTCGTTTCGTGCAACTGATTGTTCGTGAACACCAGATTAGTTTAGGTATGTTGCTTATAATTTCGTCTCCAGACATTGCTAATTAAAATATAGTACTTTTTCAAACAGTTAATACCATTGATGACGGGTACACAGGCGGAATAACATTGATTCCATTGTTTATGCTCAAGTTTGTCATCTAGTGAATAGACCAGCACATTTCTTTGAGATCTGAAGTTTCTGTAAGTGGGCTTAAAATGCAATGCTGCGGTTAAATGTTGCCCTGTAATTAGTTCATATCATTATCCTCATAGTGTTTAAATATTATTTAAGATTTTATGAAAGTAGAAAGTGCATTCGTAATTTGAGTGATGTTATTCGTAATCTCTTAAGTGGCATGTCTTTCATAGTCATGAGGGTGGCGTTCATAGTCCCATTAGAGGCTGTCATGGTCTCATAAATAGAATGTTTTTCATGGTCTTATATCTGGCATGCCAGTCCCATAATTGGCATTTTTTCAGTTCGTAAGTGGCATGCTCTCATAATCCCGTTCGTGGTGTGCTTTTTATTCTCCCGTCAGTTGCATGTTTTTCATAGTTCTGTAAGTGGCACGCTTTTCGCAGTCCCATAATTGGCATGTTTTTTATAGTCCTGTAGGTGGCATTCCTTGAATATTATTCTATAACCTCATATAGAAAACAACAAAATCAATACTTTTCAATGGTATTATTTTGGATGTCTCAGTGAAGTATTTTGAAAACCGATTAACACATACAGCATGAACTTGCAACATAAGCAAAGTATGTCTAGGTAGCAACATGCTTGACAAGAAATGGTGCTTACAGACGTGTTCGAATGGCCGAGGAAAAACTGAATTAAAACCCTCCTTCTGGTGAAAACTCAGAAACCTCTGCGCGTTTGTCATCCAGATTTTCAGGGTTTGTCTCGTACCACTAGATGTCGGGCCTCATCACCCATCAGCTCTTAAAGAAAATATATCATTTTCATGATTCATGTATACGTACTTGATCAAGTTATACAAATGTATATTGCATCGCTATGTTCTTAAGAAACAAATGAAAACAAATTGATCATTCATATGATAAAATTACATAATAACAGAAAACTTACACAAGAAAGATTTTCTTGTAAAATTTAACAATCAATTGAATCGATATGAACGTATCGGTTCCCCAAAGCTGAATGCCTATACGTTCATATGCGCGCGAATCACTCGTGCTTATAAATCGCCATCTGGCGGTTATACCATATTAAACAAGGGAAAATAATTTTCTTCTAATTCGTTTTACTAAAAATTATATTTATATCTATAACTCCGTTTGTGGGGTGCTTTTCATAGTCCCGTAAGTGGCATGCATTGCCTATAATGCTCCTTAGTAGTATTGTCTATGATTTAAAATTTTGACATAACAATTAAATTCTAGCAATGAATTTTTAAAATGTAATTGTATTCACCTTTGAATTGTCCAGGTATTGCTTTTCTAGGTTAGCCGTATGAATTAACTTCATAACAAGTTCAACTTGCTTCTTTTGTGACACAGCATTGTTTACTCAAGCAATGCTAGCCTTTAATGCGCATTGAAATTTGTGACATACACTTCTTGATATTAACTGTTGTAGATGTTTTCAAAACGCAATTTATGTTACTACTTTTTCACCCAAATCTTTACAGTCTTTACAGTAAATTTTAAAAATATTTAACAGTTTCACATTTATGCCGCAATAGTTCATGTTCATTAATGTTTTAAACTTGTTTGTTAATCCGTTTGACCTTCAGTTTTTATCATTTGTTGTTGGCTTATTTTTTTCAAAAGAAAGTTTCATGAACTTTTCCATCTGTACAGTACTGTTTCCATTTCGAGGCACCGTCAAATGATTTTAAAAACTAACAGATGCATACCTCATTTATTTACATTCAAGTATCTTACATCTACAAACCTACGACCATTACGAAAATTGACAAACATTTTCAACGTCGCCCCGTGACGATTACGGCATCTTTTTTCTTTCTTTTTCGCTTAATTGCGGGCTGTGTCTTTATATAGTGGCTCAAAATAGAGGATTGCTCTCAGACAATATTGACCTCGCATTTTATATTGATGGAAATATGCAGATGAGGTATAATATTACATTTTAAACATGAGTCTGATCATGAAATAAAATGAAAACATGAAAAATGTTCCATGTCTATAAAAAAATTACTTCAGATGTAGCAGATGCCTGCGAAGAATCTTTCAATAATTTATCATTTGTTCACATACAATTAGTCGAATACTTGTACAATAATAAGCAATATAGTATTGTTAAATGCGTCATCAGAGCGCCATGTTGGTTATGAAGTAAGTTAAACTGCATCAATTAGACTCCAACCTAATGCCTCTTCGCCTCTCACGGAGCCCCGCCTTCGCTCTTTTACCAGAGTTTGATTGAGAGTTTAGCTCCTTCAAACACTTCGAAAAACCTTTTCTCAATACGGCCATCTGACGGAGCACTGTCAAAACATTATTATGGAAACGGGTTTGTTGAAGTGTTTGAGAAAACTAATCACCTAATCAAACTTCGGTAATGAAACGAAGACGGGGCTCTTTAGGTGCAATAGACTGCCCTTTGTGTTATTTAAAATGGTGTAGTAAAAGTTATCTTTTGTCTCCATTTTATGCAAAATGTTGCCTTCCGACGTAGCATATATGACGTAATTTACCACGTGGTATACACAAACTGTCTAAGAATATCCTAATATTTGACTTTCTTACCTAGATAGCTTACCAGTGATACATGTGATGCATGTCAATATAGGGCTAATGGATGTCTCCATAATCTTATTACTTTTAATATGAGTTTTATTTCCAGTATCAGTTATGCTGATATTAGGTCACGATAATTTTCATTTTGAAATATGTTTTACACTCTAATACAACAAAGGTTCTATTCCGCAAACAAGCATATTGTATGGTAGAACAAACAAAATATTAGTAGTAAAGCTGACTGCTCAAAAATGTGATAGAATTGGTTTCTATGTTGATTGGTAGATGAACAGATATAGTATAAGTGGGTGGACTGATCTTCACTCAAAAAGAGGGGAACCCCGAGTAGGCCTCGCATAAATTCAGATAATCTCTTAGAGGTCGATATGAAATTGTGCATATGGTCAAAAATGGTTTCAGCATTTTTTCTGAATAGTAACTGTTTTTAGCCCCATAAATATGATACGTGGCATACTAATCTTATTAACAATCTTTTGTATGGCTCCTTCTTTATTAAATTCGTGGCTAATGCTTGCCATTAGCTCAAAAGTTTGTACGTTTTAGTTCGCATGTTTTTGTAGCTAAAATTGAAAATATGTCCCAGCATGCATATTAACACAAACTTTAATCAGGCTTTCTCTCCAGAAGGTATTTGGCCAATTTGAAACAATGTCATTAATTGTATGAAAAATGGGGTTTAGCAGAATACAAAATGATAAAATATAGTATTAAAAAAGGGACAGACAAAACATGAGACGAAACAAGAATGTGAACAATCATTTGATCGCTCGCATTCGGAAGATGTGTTGTCGTCATTTTTAGTTTGTGAAAAGGACAAATGGTAAAGATTGATTTAACGTCGATATGGCCAACACGTAAGATAAACCCTGAAGAGGTTTTATAACGACGAAAACATTGTTTTGAATATACTAATTAATCCAGTTTCCGATATCCTTACCTCCCCTATAATCGTCATCGCCATACTCACGTCCGGCAGTGTACGTGTTAAGCCGTTTGTTTCAAGTTGATGTTAGTTTAATTTGAAGTCCAACCTGACGGAACCATAGCTTCAAATATATCGCTTCTTGAAGAATTATTCGATGTTCATTTCCTATTGAATAAATGTGTAACCATTTCGTTTCAAAGCTTTGTGTATCACTTACATGGCCCGTGTACTTTTCTAGTAAAGCTATGTGTTACCCTTTCATGGCCTATGATCGTAGCGGGTTAGAACAATCCTTTCTTGTAAAGCTGTATGTTACCCTTTCTTGGCCTGTGATCGTAAGCGACTTAGAACATGCCTAACTAGTAAAGCTATATGTTACCCTTTCATGGCCTGTGACCGTAAGTGGGTTAGAACATGCCTTACTAGTAAATCTATATGTTACCCTTTCATGGCCTGTGATCGTAAGCGACTTAAAACATGCTTTATTAGTAAAGCTCTATGCTACCCTTTAATGGCCTGTGATCGTAAGCGAAGTAGAACATGCCTTTCCGGATCAGCTATATGTTACCCTTTCATGGCCTATGATCGTAAGTTTGATATTACATGACTTATCGTAAGTGGGAAATTATTAGGCTTATATGTTACCCTTTCATGTTCTGTGAATGTAAGCAGGTTAAAACATGCCATACTAGTAAAGCAATATGTTACACATACATGGCCTGGTAGTGTCAAGCCATAATCCTGTCGTTAAAGGGCGCAGGCATACCTTTATAAACTAAATAACAACTACCTGTCTACAAGCGAATACTTTCGATCCAGTTTCTTGGCTTACTAAGCTGTTCTTTAGAGATCTAGAGCCCATTTGCTCTATAATTTAATGAATTTTACAAGTTGGATCAAAGTTTATTTAAAATTCGAGTAATAAAATAACAGCCTAAAAATGGTATCATACGTCATCTGAATATGGGTCCAATTATTTAGCTGACGTAGGCGGATACCTACGATACATTACTGCTTTATACTTCATTGTATACGATGGTCGATTCGAGTAGGAAACCTCCCAATTATAAATAAGTAATGAGGCATTTTCATTGGTTCCACATGGAAATATGACTTTCACATATGCACCTTCACTCATATTAATGATTTCCCATAGAACATGTTTAAGGCAAAAGCATGAATTGAGCTCGGTCTGCCTGTTCACTACAAATTTTAAATTTTAAACCACTCAGATGCAGAGATAACTGCCAAAGCAGGGTTATTGACGTATATATGCATATCTTGTAGAGCAAAACGAGATATTCAAACCTGCTTATAATTAACGACGGTTGTTTTTCCTGTCTGAGATTAATTCATTTGGGAACAAAACATTCTAACATAATTCAAAACTAATGTCCCATTGGCATTGATACAAGCGATTTACACCATTAGTTTGTGTAAGTTGACATCACGAGACGAAGGAAAAAGAATATATTATCAATCGTAAATATTCCTTAGTACGTGGGTAGGTTTTAATACCTTTAGACTGCATTCCTCTTGGTATTTTTTTACATTCTTGATAAGTTGTCTTTTTAATACAAACTGACGAGCCAGCGTAAAAATATTCACAATATAAACGAGTGTACGGCAAGTTGAAACGGAATATTAGACATCTCGCGTTGCACTCATTATTAACATTATTTTATGAATAGTATACACTGTAAATGTTCATGCATGGAGTTTAAGCGTTCTATAAATGTTACGGAAATCACATTTTTTATAATCAAAATTCATTTCCGCATAGTATTAGCAAACTAAGGATTTGAACTCACAAATCTATCACCTTTTTGTGTAACCAATGCCACCCTTCACATCCATAGTTATAGGACAGAGAATCAAAATTTAGTTCACTAACTGAGACAATAAAGGAAATGCAAAATCGCTAAGTAGAGAAGAAAGACATGAATTGTACACATTTTCGTTTGTCGAAAATTACAACGGGCATAAAATACTTCGAGATGAGAATGGCAGGAAAATCAGTAAATGATTCGGCTGACGTTTGTGACTTCATTTCGAAGGACAACCACGTCACAAGTATGGATCTTGTTCGAGAAATGTATGACAAAAACTGTGAAAAAATACACAAGGAGCTGCTTCATGACTAAAAGATTGTGTTTGCACTGGTGTTAATTTATGTAAGTTTTGATCAAGATTCACATCGCCTGACGAAAGTATTTACACTCAACGTCGTGAAGATCGATGAGATCTTCGAATATCCAACATGACTGTTTTTAAATTACTTTGAAATCCGTAATAAACAACCATATAACTTAACATAATTGTCCGAGATGGTTTAACTTTTGTTTTGTGTCAACCACAAAGAACACGGAGAAGTTTTAACGACAGTGCTGGTTTTTTATGACTGCTCGTGTATCATTTCCTGACGAAGACTACCATTTATCTGCACTTGGTGTGTTGTTGTTTGGTATTTGCAAGTTGATCATTAGCCCTCCGTTGCTAAACTTCTAAGTATTTAGCTTACTTCTAAAAATTGTCAGTGAATAATACTATGTATTTCTGATTTGTTTTCAATTTTGGGCATTAATTTAAAATACTACAAAACCTTTATTATCTGCAATTCAAACGTTTAAAACTATTTTGAGTGCCGCTAGCCTGCGATTTGTGGTGCTCAACAATAAATTTTGACTTATATGAATGTTTGATTGAAGGATTTATACCTGGTTTTTAGAATGTAATTTCTTGATTCGAAAACTGTCAAATAAAATAATGTTACACATTTTAGATTTTTCTGAGTGTAAGAACCGTTCGTGTACTTCACTGGTAAAATAGAGGTTAGGATGATAGTGATCACAGGTTATTGTTTACTTGTAATCCTTGTGTCGTGAAATATCCTGCAGTCGAGTTTTGATACCTTTTTCTCCCTTCTCAGTTAAGTAGATCCAAAAATTTAACCATGCTAGAAATTCTTATCTTGCCCACGGGCAAGATAAAATGCCCGTATGGAACTCCATTTTAATGATCATCACATTGTAATTACCTTTCCCTTGTTGAAGACTGTCGTCTGTAGCATCATATAAACCTTGTCTTGTTGCAATATTTAGAATTTGTATTGATATTTCTCGCTTCAAATGTCACCCTAAGAAGGTTTCACGCACCTTTCAAGAAATAATGCTTCACTTTCCTCAGAACTATTTAAAGACCGATTTCACTATTAACATAATCTAAGTCACTGCGCGCATATCCATAACAACCACGAATTATCACATATCCATACGCATTTATTTTCACTACGCACAAAATCTTACCTTCCAAACCAGAGTGTTGGAATTGTGATTTGATTGATTTAATTGTTTCTTTATGGAAGGCTGTGTCAATGCTTCGTATATTTGCTTTTATTAAGGCAAAGTAGTTATATGTTGTTTTTCCTTAGTTGATGTAATCAAAATACCACATCAAGTATGGAGTTATTTGAACTTGTTGCCTGAGTAGGAACTGCTTTTAAGAGAATATGTATGATAGATTCCATGCAAGTCTCATTTACTAAATTTATAAGTCTCTTTTTCAATTAAAGTCGTGGCTCATGCCATTAACTCAATATTAATTACGTTTCCCCCTTTTTGTGTTTAATTATGGGCTTCCAAAGGAAATTTGTCCAAACATGCACATTAAAAAACACTTTAATCTAGCCTTGTTTGAAGATATTTGACCTATGTGAACCAATGTCTTTAATCAATTGAAAGAAAATGTGGTTTGGGAGAATACAAAATAGTACAATTCCGTATAACGACAGACAAATTAAGAGAGAAAAGACGACAGATTCCAATTTATACGACCGCCAGCATTTTGAATAATTCAGCGTCTTTATTTATTGCTTATTAAAAAGTGAAAAGGGTTAAGATAAAATTCAGACAAAATGGCGATGGCAAACACGTAATATTATCTCTAAAGAGAATTTAAAGCGAAAAGGTTTGATTATACTTTTACAAAGCCATATGTAACACTTCAAGGTCTGTTTTTTGAAAAAGAGCTAAACATACATTACAAGCAAGGCAATATGTAACACGTTCATTGCCTATACTTTTGAAGAGAGCTAAAATATACATTTAAGGTTATATGTAATACTTCCATGACCTGTGCTCGCAAGAGAGCTGGAACATACCATTATAGCAAAGCTATATATTAAACTGGAAGAGAGCTAAGATACACCTTACTTGGAATTGTATATGCTATACGTACATGGACTTTTTCAGAAGGGAGTTAAATATACCTTACTAGTAAAGCTTTATGTTGAACTCCATGGCCTGTGTTTGAAAGATAGATAGACAATACCTTACAAGTATAGCAATATGTAATGCGTTCATGGTCTGTATTTGGAAGAGAATAAGAACATACCCTACACGCAAAATTATGTGAAAGGCTTCAATGGCCTGTGCTCGTAAGAGAGCCAAAACATACCTGACAAGTAATGCAAAATGTTTCACATTATTTTTCAAGGTTTGATAATCGGTTGCCTTATCATGTATTTTTAAAACTAGAGAAATTAAAACCCTGGCATTGCGATTTAAGCCCAGAAGTAAGTCAAATTGTCTTCCAAGTGCGTGCCTTACATGACATCCAATTGTAAACCTATAAATAGCTTACATTGGACAGTTTACAAATAAAAACAAATGCGAAGTAGAAAAATTCCATTCCAATGAAATAACTATATGTGTACGATAGATAGCTGGAAATTAAACAATGCAATGCAGTGAAAATCTCAAACATATTTTTTACTAGGTATGTCAAGAAGATAAAATTTCGTTGGCGTATAGATAAATATCTTGTGAAAGAAAAAGAGAAGTTCAAACCTAATAAATATCTACAATGTTTTTTTTCCTGTCTGGTATTATTTCCTTTGGGAATAAATGTCTCACATAGTTCAGAACTATGGTTCGAGTGTTGCGAACAATTTACAGTGTACGTTGACCACACGAGGCAAGGGACAAGGATTTGTTATCACGTGTCATGGTCATTTTTGTTCATACTAATCTTAATTCCGTTTTGGTTCCATAAGTCTCGACAGTGTAAAAATATTTAATGAAAGTTTTGCTTTAAGTAACAAATGCATGGTTTAGTGTACAGTTTCAACAGCTTGGTGGAGCTTTTGCAAATAGCCATGATATCAAATTTCTTCCAAAACAATGATACCGTAGATGGTTGTTTGTCCGTTTAAACTAAATTGTGTTTCAACACACGTGTAGGATCACTGTCCGCCATGGGTTTTTATCAAAGTGAACTAGTTTTAGATTGGCACGAACTGACGAAACTGCCTCCAGAATGTCCATTTCATGTCATAAATTCATGTGATCTGTAAATACTTCACGATTAGAGTGGAGTAAAACAGCTTATGACTCAGCTGACGTTCTTATATACGTATAAACCGCAAGTAGAACGTCTGTTGTATGTACTAAAGATTCAGTGTAAGCTACTAATACCTAAGACTGAGCTGAGTCTGTTGTTTATACCGTTGTTACATCGTACTATGTTGTTTAAACTGCAGAAAGAGCATATAATGTATATAAAGCAGTTAGAGCGGCGTATGCTTTTTTAAACCGTTGTAACGGCGTCTATCGAGCAATCTGCAAATAGAGCGTCTGTTGTATATCAAACGGATAACGCATCTGTTTCATACACCGTAATTAATAAATGTGGGATGATATGTTTGTCGACATATATTCGTTTGTTTGTTTCTCTTCCTTGGTTCATAGCGCAAAGTGAAATATAACTCTCTTTTTAAAAATTGTGGCTTTTGCTTGCCAAAAAGACAAACCATTATTCACTCTCCTAGGAATAGAAAAGTACACAACTGGAAACATATACCATTTATCATACGTACGGCAATGGGTTTTGGCAGAAAAATGTCTCCGTTGAATGTTTCTTCACGCGAAACCGTAATAAGAAATAATAGCATTTCAGAAAATCAAGCTTGGACGCCAAGAGGGGTGTTTTGAAACACTACTCTACATTCGACCAACCACATTTTGAAGATTGTACCCTGCGTCTTTAATATTCAATCGCAAATACGTAAAAAAGGATAAAAGTAAGATTGATTTTAACATTCGATCTGAAAGAAGGGGCAGGAGAATCAACACAAGGTAAATAATGGTACATAAAAACAAACGTAAACGTAGTATAAAAGCAAATATAAGTATGTATGGCATGTTCAAAAGGGCTGCAACTGGAGTAGGTATGATAGGATTTCTGCTGAGTTTTGATATGAAATACATTAATTTAAATTGTGGGGGTAGCAAGGAAGTGAAACAAACTGGGTTCATGCGATGTTCATTTGCGGAAGACAAAGAAACAATGGTGAATAATGTTCATTGGCTGGTTATAGCAAGTGATGACTGTCGGCAAATTTGATTTGCTAGCGCTGTCCGGTAAATATAGACGGATATTATAAGCCCGACAACACGACAAATAGCCAATCAATGAAACCTTTCACCTTGCAAACAACATACTATATACCATAAAACTTTATAAATGTGTTGTACCAGGCTTTTCTGCAGACAGTAATATTCCTAACGACTACAAAGCTATTTGATGACTAGCATATTCCAAATTTGTAAGTAATCCAAGACATAATGTGTCTGTAACTGAGACCTATCTGTATATCATTCATTGTTTTTAATCATAGCTTGACTTAATAAAAGATGTTTTATATCGTATTTGTGTTATAGACTGCCGTATAAAAGTATTAGATTTCAATCATAGTTTTATCAGAATTTATTTTCATCCATTAAGGTAAATACCGTCTAATCTAAAAAACATTAGCTTATCTTTCAATAAGAGATGGTGGTACCAATATAGGGAAAGGGGGTTGGCTTTTCCGAAACAAATGAAAACATTAACCGACTTCAATTTTCTTGGGAATTTACCGTCTGTACACAAAACAAAGTCATGTATGATATACAAGCAGTGAAGTCAGCAGATCCTTATAAAAATAACATTTTTTTTCGTCGCATAGACTCATATTAAAATCAAATACTGGTAATATACATATTTTCGTAGTATAGTTTGGGAATCCGAGCCAATACCATTTCATTAACCATTAATAAGTGCAATTTGGGAATACGAGTAAAAACTAGTACATTTGCCTTCACACAGTGTAGTTTTGGAATCTGCGCAAATAGCAGTAGATTAACCTTACCACGGTGTAGATTGGGGATCCGAGCAATTTCCATTGCATTAACTTTCATACAGTGTAGTTCGGGAATCAGAGCAAATACCAGTATATAAATCTTTTTTACATGCTAGTTTGGATATCCGAGCAAACACCATTGCGTTAACAATTTAACATTTGTAATTCGTGAATACGAACAAATATCAGTATATTAACCTTTCCATATACTGGGTAGAAAAGTCGAGCAAATACAAGCAAATAAACCTTTCCGTTTTGTAGTTTGGAAATCGGAGCAAAAACCAGTATATTCATTCTTCAACAGTGTAACTCGGGATTTTGCGAAAATAACAGTACATTAGCCATTTCATATATTAGTTTGCGAAGTTTGCTAAATATGGCCTTCCAATTGAATTAGCGCCTAAACAATGACACCGTTGGTTTGCTTTGAAATGGCATTCCCGTTGAAGTAGCGCCTAAACAATGACACCTTTGGTTTGCTTTAAAATGGCCTTCCAATTGAATTAGCGCCTGTACAATGACACCTTTGGATAACTTTAAACATGGCCTTCCAATTGAATTAGCGCCTAAACAATGACACCGTTGGTTTGCTTTATAAAAGGCCTTCCAATTGAAGTAGCGCCTGAACAATGACACCGTTGGTTTGCTTTGAAATGGCATTCCCGTTGAAGTAGCGCCTAAACAATGACACCTTTGGTTTGCTTTGAAATGGCAATCCCGTTGAAGTAGCGCCTAAACAATGACACCTTTGGTTTGCTTTAAAATGGCATTGCCGTTCAAGTAGCGCCTAAACAATGACTCATTTGGTTTGCTTTGAAATGGCCTTCCCATTGAAGTAGCGCCTAAACAATGACACCTTTGGTTTGCTTTAAAATGGCCTTTCCATTGAAGTAGCGCCTCAACAAGGCCAATTTTGGTTTGCTTTAAAATGGCCTTCCAATTGAATTAGCGCCTGTACAATGACACATTTGGATAACTTTAAACATGGTCTTCCAATTGAAGTAGCGCCTAAATAATGACACCTTTGGATACCTTAAAACATGGCCTTCCAATTAAAGTAGCGCCTGAACAATGACACCTTTGGGTACCTTAAAACATGGCCTTCCAATTGAAGTAGCGCCTAAACAATGGCACATTTGGATACCTTAAAACATGGCCTTCCAATTGAATTAGCGCCTAAACAATGACACCTTTGGTTTGCTTTATAAAAGGCCTTCCAATTGAAGTATCGCATAAACAATGACATCTTTGGTTTGCTTTAAAAATGGCTTTCCCATTGAAGATGCGCCTTACAAAGGACAGTTTTGGTTTGCTTTAAAAGGAAGTGTCTGTCTGAAATGATGATGGGGTAACTGAAACCTTGTATATAAATCTTAGTAACCAAGTCGGACGTGATTTTTGAGACACATTTACGCATATATTGTCTAAAAAACAAGAAAATTCCCTTACTATCTGCGACTTTGATCTTGATTTGATCATTGGGGAACATACTTCTTTAGGACCTATAGCATACTTCAGAATTATTATTCCACAACAGGAATCAAGCCACATAATTGGTTTATGCTGCGGTTGATCAAAGTCCTAAGACAATGGAAAATCATTTCCATTATACATTTATAACTCTTTTAGTCACGAGCAAGTAGACTTAAGAGTCCTGTGTATTAATAAAACATCTTGAGTTATTTCACTACTTATGTCCTCATTTTAAGTAGCATTATGTTTTAGTGTTGTAAACTTATTTATTTGCATGGACATCCAAATGACTTCTATTAATCTTTTTGACTTTTAAATCTCTTAGAATTATAAAAATGCATTTATCGCGATAACAAATTACAACAACACACATAACAAAATTTGCTTTTTATGTGACTTTCTAAAATGAATTCATTGCTAGTGATTTGCATTTTACTCTATGACATCTAACTTGAAGAAAAAAATGTAGTTTTTGTTGGTTTTAATTTTATTTCGTTATATAAGGTGCATTTTACAAAAACATGAGCGAGTTTTCACTAAACAATATTGGTGCATATAATCCTCCCATTTATCTGCCTCATTAGTATGATTTTTTATAGTAAGTCAGTGAACCTGTTTGTAATTTCGTATGTGGTATATACTCTACCTTCCGTGTCAATAAATTATCGTTTCGACCTCGGAAATTTTCATCGGACATTATATGAGACTCTTTCATATCTTTTATATATACTCACTTTTATTTTTTCTCTAACCGGCACTGAGGCTTTAAACGTCTCACGGGTCATTTGATATGTTTTACTCGATGCTTTTCGTAAATATTTTATTGATAATGACTTTATTCATAAACACATGTTTACGTTATCTAAATACATCGAACCTTTCATTTGAATTCGTCACAAACACTCTGCTATATGAATCAAATAAGATTTATTGAATATACTCGATATTGCAATGTTCACAACGACCGACAATTGAAACCCATATTGTGTTGACTGGTTTTGACAGTAACAAAAACATTTTAAGGTCAATAGCATTTGCAAGTCCAAGTTGCCATTAGCTCAAACGTTTCTACGTTTTAATTCGAATGTTTTTGTAGCTAAAAGTGAAAATATGTCCCAGCATGCATATTAACACAAACTTTAATCAGGCTTTCTCTCCAGAAGGTATTTGGCCAATTTGAAACAATGTCATTAATTGTATGAAAAATGGGGTTTAGCAGAATACAAAATGATAAAATATAGTATTTAAAAAGGGACAGACAAAACAAGTGACGAAACAAGAATGTGAACAATCATTTGATCGCCCACATTCGGAAGATGTGTTGTCTTCATTTTTAGTTTGTGAAAAGGAAAAATGGTAAAGATTGATTTAACGTCGTTATAACCAACACGCAAGATAAACCCTGAAGAGGTTTTATAACGACGAAAACATTGTTTTGAATATACTAATTAATCCAGTTTCCGATATCCTTACCTCCCCTATAATCGTCATCGCCATACTCACGTCCGGCAGTGTACGTGTTAAGCCGTTTGTTTCAAGTTGATGTTAGTTTAATTTGAAGTCCAACCTGACGGAACCATAGCTTCAAATATATCGCTTCTTGAAGAATTATTCGATGTTCATTTCCTATTGAATAAATGTGTAACCATTTCGTTTCAAAGCTTTGTGTATCACTTACATGGCCCGTGTACTTTTCTAGTAAAGCTATGTGTTACCCTTTCATGGCCTATGATCGTAGCAGGTTAGAACAATCCTTTCTTGTAAAGCTGTATGTTACCCTTTCTTGGCCTGTGATCGTAAGCGACTTAGAACATGCCTAACTAGTAAAGCTATATGTTACCCTTTCATGGCCTGTGACCGTAAGTGGGTTAGAACATGCCTTACTAGTAAATCTATATGTTACCCTTTCATGGCCTGTGATCGTAAGCGACTTAAAACATGCTTTATTAGTAAAGCTCTATGCTACCCTTTAATGGCCTGTGATCGTAAGCGAAGTAGAACATGCCTTTCCGGATCAGCTATATGTTACCCTTTCATGGCCTATGATCGTAAGTGTGATATTACATGACTTATCGTAAGTGGGAAATTATTAGGCTTATATGTTACCCTTTCATGTTCTGTGAATGTAAGCAGGTTAAAACATGCCATACTTGTAAAGCAGTATGTTAAACATACATGGCCTGTTAGGGTCAAACCATAATTCTGTCATTATAGGGCGCAGGCATACCTGTATTAACTCAATTACAACTACCTGTCTACAAGCGAATACTTTCGATCCAGTTTCTTGGCTTACTAAGCTGTTCTTTAGAGATCTAGAGCCCATTTGCTCTATAATTTAATGACTTTTACAAGTTGGATCAAAGTTTATTTAAAATTCGAGTAATAAAATAACAGCCTAAAAATGGTATCATACGTCATCTGAATATGGGTCCAATTATTTAGCTGACATAGGCGGATACCTACGATACATTACTGCTTTATACTTCATTGTATACGATGGTCGATTCGAGTAGGAAACCTCCCAATTATAAATAAGTAATGAGGCATTTTCATTGGTTCCACATGGAAATATGACTTTCACATATGCACCTTCACTCATATTAATGATTTCCCATAGAACATGTTTAAGGCAAAAGCATGAATTGAGCTCGGTCCGCCTGTTCACTACAAATTTTAAATTTTAAACCACTCAGATGCAGAGATAACTGCCAAAGCAGGGTTATTGACGTATATATGCATATCTTGTAGAGCAAAACGAGATATTCAAACCTACTTATAATTAACGACGGTTGTTTTTCCTGTCTGAGATTAATTCATTTGGGAACAAAACATTCTAACATAATTCAAAACTAATGTCCCATTGGCATTGATACAAGCGATTTACACCATTAGTTTGTGTAAGTTGACATCACGAGACGAAGGAAAAAGAATATATTATCAATCGTAAATATTCCTTAGTACGTGGGTAGGTTTTAATACCTTTAGACTGCATTCCTCTTGGTATTTTTTTACATTCTTGATAAGTTGTCTTTTTAATACAAACTGACGAGCCAGCGTAAAAATATTCACAATATAAACGAGTGTACGGCAAGTTGAAACGGGATATTAGACATCTCGCGTTGCACTCATTATTAACATTATTTTATGAATAGTATACACTGTAAATGTTCATGCATGGAGTTTAAGCGTTCTATAAATGTTACGGAAATCACATTTTTTATAATCAAAATTCATTTCCGCATAGTATTAGCAAACTAAGGATTTGAACTCACAAATCTATCACCTTTTTGTGTAACCAATGCCACCCTTCACATCCGTAGTTATAGGACAGAGAATCAAAATTTAGTTCACTAACTGAGACAATAAAGGAAATGCAAAATCGCTAAGTAGAGAAGAAAGACATGAATTGTACACATTTTCGTTTGTCGAAAACTACAACGGGCATAAAATACTTCGAGATGAGAATGGCAGGAAAATCAGTAAATGATTCGGCTGACGTTTGTGACTTCATTTCGAAGGACAACCACGTCACAAGTATGGATCTTGTTCGAGAAATGTATGACAAAAACTGTGAAAAAATACACAAGGAGCTGCTTCATGACTAAAAGATTGTGTTTGCACTGGTGTTAATTTATGGAAGTTTTGATCAAGATTCACATCGCCTGACGAAAGTATTTACACTCAACGTCGTGAAGATCGATGAGATCTTCGAATATCCAACATGACTGTTTTTAAATTACTTTGAAATCCGTAATAAACAACCATATAACTTAACATAATTGTCCGAGATGGTTTAACTTTTGTTTTGTGTCAACCACAAAGAACACGGAGAAGTTTTAACGACAGTGCTGGTTTTTTATGACTGCTCGTGTATCATTTCCTGACGAAGACTACCATTTATCTGCACTTGGTGTGTTGTTGTTTGGTATTTGCAAGTTGATCATTAGCCCTCCGTTGCTAAACTTCTAAGTATTTAGCTTACTTCTAAAAATTGTCAGTGAATAATACTATGTATTTCTGATTTGTTTTCAATTTTGGGCATTAATTTAAAATACTACAAAACCTTTATTATCTGCAATTCAAACGTTTAAAACTATTTTGAGTGCCGCTAGCCTGCGATTTGTGGTGCTCAACAATAAATTTTGACTTATATGAATGTTTGATTGAAGGATTTATACCTGGTTTTTAGAATGTATTTTCTTTATTCGAAAACTGTCAAATAAAATAATGTTACACATTTTAGATTTTCCTGAGTGTAAGAACCGTTCGTGTACTTCACTGGTAAAATAGAGGTTAGGATGATAGTGATCACAGGTTATTGTTTACTTGTAATCCTTGTGTCGTGAAATATCCTGCAGTCGAGTTTTGATACCTTTTTCTCCCTTCTCAGTTAAGTAGATCCAAAAATTTAACCATGCTAGAAATTCTTATCTTGCCCACGGGCAAGATAAAATGCCCGTATGGAACTCCATTTTAATGATCATCACATTGTAATTACCTTTCCCTTGTTGAAGACTGTCGTCTGTAGCATCATATAAACCTTGTCTTGTTGCAATATTTAGAATTTGTATTGATATTTCTCGCTTCAAATGTCACCCTAAGAAGGTTTCACGCACCTTTCAAGAAATAATGCTTCACTTTCCTCAGAACTATTTAAAGACCGATTTCACTATTAACATAATCTAAGTCACTGCGCGCATATCCATAACAACCACGAATTATCACATATCCATACGCATTTATTTTCACTACGCACAAAAACTTACCTTCCAAACCAGAGTGTTGGAATTGTGATTTGATTGATTTAATTGTTTCTTTATGGAAGGTTGTGTCTATGCTTCGTATATTTGCTTTTATTAAGGCAAAGTAGTTATATGTTGTTTTTCCTTAGTTGATGTAATCAAAATACCACATCAAGTATGGAGTTATTTGAACTTGTTGCCTGAGTAGGAACTGCTTTTAAGAGAATATGTATGATAGATTCCATGCAAGTCTCATTTACTAAATTTATAAGTCTCTTTTTCAATTAAAGTCGTGGCTCATGCCATTAACTCAATATTAATTACGTTTCCCCCTTTTTGTGTTTAATTATGGGCTTCCAAAGGAAATTTGTCCAAACATGCACATTAAAAAACACTTTAATCTAGCCTTGTTTGAAGATATTTGACCTATGTGAACCCATGTCTTTAATCAATTGAAAGAAAATGTGGTTTGGGAGAATACAAAATAATACAATTCCGTATAACGACAGACAAATTAAGAGAGAAAAGACGACAGATTCCAATTTATACGACCGCCAGCATTTTGAATAATTCAGCGTCTTTATTTATTGCTTATTAAAAGGTGAAAAGGGTTAAGATAAAATTCAGACAAAATGGCGATGGCAAACACGTAATATTATCTCTAAAGAGAATTTAAAGCGAAAAGGGTTGATTATACTTTTACAAAGCCATATGTAACACTTCAATGTCTGTTTTTTGAACCTGTTTGTAATTTCGTATGTGGTATATACTCTACCTTCCGTGTCAATAAATTATCGTTTCGACCTCGGGAATTTTCATCGGACATTATATGAGACTCTTTCATATCTTTTATATATACTCACTTTTATTTTTTCTCTAACCGGCACTGAGGTTTTAAACGTCTCACTGGTCATATGATATATTTTACTGGATGCTTTTCGTAAATATTTTATTGATAATGACTTTATTCATAAACACATGTTTACGTTATCTAAATACATTGAACCTTTCATTTGAATTCGTCACAAACACTCTGCTATATGAATCAAATAAGATTTATTGAATATCCCTACTCGATATTGCAATGTTCACAACGACCGACAATTGAAACCCATATTGTGTTGACTGGTTTTGACAGTAACAAAAACATTTTAAGGTCAATAGCATTTGCAAGTCCAAGTTGCCATTAGCTCAAACGTTTCTACGTTTTAATTCGAATGTTTTTGTAGCTAAAAGTGAAAATATGTCCCAGCATGCATATTAACACAAACTTTAATCAGGCTTTCTCTCCAGAAGGTATTTGGCCAATTTGAAACAATGTCATTAATTGTATGAAAAATGGGGTTTAGCAGAATACAAAATGATAAAATATAGTATTTAAAAAGGGACAGACAAAACAAGTGACGAAACAAGAATGTGAACAATCATTTGATCGCCCACATTCGGAAGATGTGTTGTCTTCATTTTTAGTTTGTGAAAAGGAAAAATGGTAAAGATTGATTTAACGTCGTTATAACCAACACGCAAGATAAACCCTGAAGAGGTTTTATAACGACGAAAACATTGTTTTGAATATACTAATTAATCCAGTTTCCGATATCCTTACCTCCCCTATAATCGTCATCGCCATACTCACGTCCGGCAGTGTACGTGTTAAGCCGTTTGTTTCAAGTTGATGTTAGTTTAATTTGAAGTCCAACCTGACGGAACCATAGCTTCAAATATATCGCTTCTTGAAGAATTATTCGATGTTCATTTCCTATTGAATAAATGTGTAACCATTTCGTTTCAAAGCTTTGTGTATCACTTACATGGCCCGTGTACCTTTCTAGTAAAGCTATGTGTTACCCTTTCATGGCCTATGATCGTAGCAGGTTAGAACAATCCTTTCTTGTAAAGCTGTATGTTACCTCTCTTGGCCTGTGATCGTAAGCGACTTAGAACATGCCTAACTAGTAAAGCTATATGTTACCGTTTCATGGCCTGTGACCGTAAGTGGGTTAGAACATGCCTTACTAGTAAATCTATATGTTACCCTTTCATGGCCTGTGATCGTAAGCGACTTAAAACATGCCTTATTAGTAAAGCTCTATGTTACTCTTTAATGGCCTGTGATCGTAAGCGAAGTAGAACATGCCTTTCCGGATCAGCTATATGCTACCCTTTCATGGCCTGTAAACGTAAGTGGGATATTACATGACTTATCGTAAGTGGGAAATTATTAGGCTTATATGTTACCCTTTCATGTTCTGTGAATGTAAGCAGGTTAAAACATGCCATACTTGTAAAGCAGTATGTTAAACATACATGGCCTGTTAGGGTCAAACCATAATTCTGTCATTATAGGGCGCAGGCATACCTTTATTAACTCAATTACAACTACCTGTCTACAAGCGAATACTTTCGATCCAGTTTCTTGGCTTACTAAGCTGTTCTTTAGAGATCTAGAGCCCATTTGCTCTATAATTTAATGACTTTTACAAGTTGGATCAAAGTTTATTTAAAATTCGAGTAATAAAATAACAGCCTAAAAATGGTATCATACGTCATCTGAATATGGGTCCAATTATTTAGCTGACATAGGCGGATACCTACGATACATTACTGCTTTATACTTCATTGTATACGATGGTCGATTCGAGTAGGAAACCTCCCAATTATAAATAAGTAATGAGGCATTTTCATTGGTTCCACATGGAAATATGACTTTCACATATGCACCTTCACTCATATTAATGATTTCCCATAGAACATGTTTAAGGCAAAAGCATGAATTGAGCTCGGTCCGCCTGTTCACTACATATTTTAAATTTTAAACCACTCAGATGCAGAGATAACTGCCAAAGCAGGGTTATTGACGTATATATGCATATCTTGTAGAGCAAAACGAGATATTCAAACCTACTTATAATTAACGACGGTTGTTTTTCCTGTCTGAGATTAATTCATTTGGGAACAAAACATTCTAACATAATTCAAAACTAATGTCCCATTGGTATTGATACAAGCGATTTACACCATTAGTTTGTGTAAGTTGACATCACGAGACGAAGGAAAAAGAATATATTATCAATCGTAAATATTCCTTAGTACGTGGGTAGGTTTTAATACCTTTAGACTGCATTCCTCTTGGTATTTTTTTACATTCTTGATAAGTTGTCTTTTTAATACAAACTGACGAGCCAGCGTAAAAATATTCACAATATAAACGAGTGTACGGCAAGTTGAAACGGGATATTAGACATCTCGCGTTGCACTCATTATTAACATTATTTTATGAATAGTATACACTGTAAATGTTCATGCATGGAGTTTAAGCGTTCTATAAATGTTACGGAAATCACATTTTTTATAATCAAAATTCATTTCCGCATAGTATTAGCAAACTAAGGATTTGAACTCACAAATCTATCACCTTTTTGTGTAACCAATGCCACCCTTCACATCCGTAGTTAAAGGACAGAGAATCAAAATTTAGTTCACTAACTGAGACAATAAAGGAAATGCAAAATCGCTAAGTAGAAAAGAAAGACATGAATTGTACACATTTTCGTTTGTCGAAAATTACAACGGGCATAAAATACTTCGAGATGAGAATGGCAGGAAAATCAGTAAATGATTCGGCTGACGTTTGTGACTTCATTTCGAAGGACAACCACGTCACAAGTATGGATCTTGTTCGAGAAATGTATGACAAAAACTGTGAAAAAATACACAAGGAGCTGCTTCATGACTAAAAGATTGTGTTTGCACTGGTGTTAATTTATGGAAGTTTTGATCAAGATTCACATCGCCTGACGAAAGTATTTACACTCAACGTCGTGAAGATCGATGAGATCTTCGAATATCCAACATGACTGTTTTTAAATTACTTTGAAATCCGTAATAAACAACCATATAACTTAACATAATTGTCCGAGATGGTTTAACTTTTGTTTTGTGTCAACCACAAAGAACACGGAGAAGTTTTAACGACAGTGCTGGTTTTTTATGACAGCTCGTGTATCATTTCCTGACGAAGACTACCATTTATCTGCACTTGGTGTGTTGTTGTTTGGTATTTGCAAGTTGATCATTAGCCCTCCGTTGCTAAACTTCTAAGTATTTAGCTTACTTCTAAAAATTGTCAGTGAATAATACTATGTATTTCTGATTTGTTTTCAATTTTGGGCATTAATTTAAAATACTACAAAACCTTTATTATCTGCAATTCAAACGTTTAAAACTATTTTGAGTGCCGCTAGCCTGCGATTTGTGGTGCTCAACAATAAATTTTGACTTATATGAATGTTTGATTGAAGGATTTATACCTGGTTTTTAGAATGTATTTTCTTTATTCGAAAACTGTCAAATAAAATAATGTTACACATTTTAGATTTTCCTGAGTGTAAGAACCGTTCGTGTACTTCACTGGTAAAATAGAGGTTAGGATGATAGTGATCACAGGTTATTGTTTACTTGTAATCCTTGTGTCGTGAAATATCCTGCAGTCGAGTTTTGATACCTTTTTCTCCCTTCTCAGTTAAGTAGATCCAAAAATTTAACCATGCTAGAAATTCTTATCTTGCCCACGGGCAAGATAAAATGCCCGTATGGAACTCCATTTTAATGATCATCACATTGTAATTACCTTTCCCTTGTTGAAGACTGTCGTCTGTAGCATCATATAAACCTTGTCTTGTTGCAATATTTAGAATTTGTATTGATATTTCTCGCTTCAAATGTCACCCTAAGAAGGTTTTACGCACCTTTCAAGAAATAATGCTTCATTTTCCTCAGAACTATTTAAAGACCGATTTCACTATTAACATAATCTAAGTCACTGCGCGCATATCCATAACAACCACGAATTATCACATATCCATACGCATTTATTTTCACTACGCACAAAAACTTACCTTCCAAACCAGAGTGTTGGAATTGTGATTTGATTGATTTAATTGTTTCTTTATGGAAGGTTGTGTCTATGCTTCGTATATTTGCTTTTATTAAGGCAAAGTAGTTATATGTTGTTTTTCCTTAGTTGATGTAATCAAAATACCACATCAAGTATGGAGTTATTTGAACTTGTTGCCTGAGTAGGAACTGCTTTTAAGAGAATATGTATGATAGATTCCATGCAAGTCTAATTTACTATTTATAAGTCTCTTTTTCAATTAAAGTCGTGGCTCATGCCATTAACTCAATATTAATTACGTTTCCCCCTTTTTGTGTTTAATTATGGGCTTCCAAAGGAAATTTGTCCAAACATGCACATTAAAAAACACTTTAATCTAGCCTTGTTTGAAGATATTTGACCTATGTGAACCAATGTCTTTAATCAATTGAAAGAAAATGTGGTTTGGGAGAATACAAAATAATACAATTCCGTATAACGACAGACAAATTAAGAGAGAAAAGACGACAGATTCCAATTTATACGACCGCCAGCATTTTGAATAATTCAGCGTCTTTATTTATTGCTTATAAAAAGGTGAAAAGGGTTAAGATAAAATTCAGACAAAAAAGCGATGGCAAACACGTAATATTATCTCTAAAGAGAATTTAAAGCGAAAAGGGTTGATTATACTTTTACAAAGCCATATGTAACACTTCAAGGTCTGTTTTTTGAAAAAGAGCTAAACATACATTACAAGCAAGGCAATATGTAACACGTTCATTGCCTATACTTTTGAAGAGAGCTAAGATATACATTTAAGGTTATATGTAATACTTCCATGACCTGTGCTCGCAAGAGAGCTGGAACATACCATTATAGCAAAGCTATATCTTAAACTGGAAGAGAGCTAAGATACACCTTACTTGGAATTGTATATGCTATACGTACATGGACTTTTTCAGAAGGGAGTTAAAACATACCTTACTAGTAAAGCTTTATGTTGAACTCCATGGCCTGTGTTTGAAAGATAGATAGACAATACCTTACAAGTATAGCAATATGTAATGCGTTCATGGTCTGTATTTGGAAGAGAATAAGAACATACCCTACACGCAAAATTATGTGAAAGGCTTCAATGGCCTGTGCTCGTAAGAGAGCCAAAACATACCTGACAAGTAATGCAAAATGTTTCACGTTATTTTTCAAGGTTTGATAATCGGTTGCCTTATCATGTATTTTTAAAACTAGAGAAATTAAAACTCGGGCATTGCGATTTAAGCCCAGAAGTAAGTCAAATTGTCTTCCAAGTGCGTGCCTTTTGTAAACATCCAATTGTAAACATATAAATAGCTTACTTTGGACAGTTTACATATAAAAACAAATGCGAAGTAGAAAAATTCCATTCCAATGAAATAACTATATGTGTACGATAGATAGCTGGAAAATAAACAATGCAATGCAGTGAAAATCTCAAACATATTATTTACTAGGTATGTCAAGAAGATAAAATTTCGTTGGCGTATAGATAAATATCTTGTGAAAGAAAAAGAGAAGTTCAAACCTAATAAATATCTACAATGTTTTTTTCCTGTCTGGTATTATTTCCTTTGGGAATAAATGTCTCACATAGTTCAGAACTATGGTTCGAGTGTTGCGAACAATTTACAGTGTACGTTGACCACACGAGGCAAGGGACAAGGATTTGTTATCACGTGTCATGGTCATTTTTGTTCATACTAATCTTAATTCCGTTTTGGTTCCATAAGTCTCGACAGTGTAAAAATATTTAATGAAAGTTTTGCTTTAAGTAACAAATGCATGGTTTAGTGTACAGTTTCAACAGCTTGGTGGAGCTTTTGCAAATAGCCATGATATCAAATTTCTTCCAAAACAATGATACCGTAGATGGTTGTTTGTCCGTTTAAACTAAATTGTGTTTCAACACACGTGTAGGATCACTGTCCGCCATGGGTTTTTATCAAAGTGAACTAGTCTTAGATTGGCACGAACTGACGAAACTGCCTCCAGAATGTCCATTTCATGTCATAAATTCATGTGATCTGTAAATACTTCACGATTAGAGTGGAGTAAAACAGCTTATGACTCAGCTGCCGTTCTTATATACGTATATACCGCAAGTAGAACGTCTGTTGTATGTACTAAAGATTCAGTGTAAGCTACTAATACCTAAGACTGAGCTGAGTCTGTTGTTTATACCGTTGTTACATCGTACTATGTTGTTTAAACTGCAGAAAGAGCATATAATGTATATAAAGCAGTTAGAGCGGCGTATGCTTTTTTAAACCGCTGTTACGGCGTCTATCGAGCAATCTGCAAATAGAGCGTCTGTTGTATATCAAACGGATAACGCATCTGTTTCATACACCGTAATTAATAAATGTGGGATGATATGTTTGTCGACATATATTGGTTTGTTTGTTTCTCTTCCTTGGTTCATAGCGCAAAGTGAAATATAACTCTCTTTTTAAAAATTGTGGCTTTTGCTTGCCAAAAAGACAAACCATTATTCACTCTCCTAGGAATAGAAAAGTACACAACTGGAAACATATACCATTTATCATACGTACGGCAATGGGTTTGGGCAGAAAAATGTCTCCGTTGAATGTTTCTTCACGCGAAACCGTAATAAGAAATAATAGCATTTCAGAAAATCAAGCTTGGACGCCAAGAAGGGTGTTTTGAAACACTACTCTACATTCGACCAACCACATTTTGAAGATTGTACCCTGCGTCTTTAATATTCAATCGCAAATACGTAAAAAAGGATAAAAGTAAGATTGATTTTAACATTCGATCTGAAAGAAGGGGCAGGAGAATCAACACAAGGTAAATAATGGTACATAAAAACAAACGTAAACGTAGTATAAAAGCAAATATAAGTATGTATGGCATGTTCAAAAGGGCTGCAACTGGAGTAGGTATGATAGGATTTCTGCTGAGTTTTGATATGAAATACATTAATTTAAATTGTGGGGGTAGCAAGGAAGCAAGGAAGTGAAACAAACTGGGTTCATGCGATGTTCATTTGCGGAAGACAAAGAAACAATGGTGAATAATGTTCATTGGCTGGTTATAGCAAGTGATGACTGTCGGCAAATTTGATTTGCTAGCGCTGTCCGGTAAATATAGACGGATATTATAAGCCCGACAACACGACAAATAGCCAATCAATGAAACCTTTCACCTTGCAAACAACATACTATATACCATAAAACTTTATTAATGTGTTGTACCAGGCTTTTCTGCAGACAGTAATATTCCTAACGACTACAAAGCTATTTGATGACTAGCATATTCCAAATTTGTAAGTAATCCAAGACATAATGTGTCTGTAACTGAGACCTATCTGTATATCATTCATTGTTTTTAATCATAGCTTGACTAAATAAAAGATGTTTTATATCGTATTTGTGTTATAGACTGCCGTATAAAAGCTTTAAATTTCAATCATGGTTTTATCTGCATTTATTTTCATCCCTTAATGTAAATACCGTCTAATCTAAAAACGATCAGCTTTTCTTCCCATAAGAGATGGTGGTACCAATATAGGGAAAGGGGGTTGGCTTTTCCGAAACAAATGAAAACATTAACCGACTTCAATTTTCTTGGGAATTTACCGTCTGTACACAAAAGTCAGCTGATCCTTATTAAAATAACATTTTTTTCGTCGCATAGACTCATATTAAAATCAAATACTGGTAATATACATATTTTCCTAGTATAGTTTGGGAATCCGAGCCAATACCATTTCATTAACCATTAATAAGTGCAATTTGGGAATACGAGTAAAAACCAGTACATTGCCTTCACACAGTGTAGTTTTGGAATCTGCGCAAATAGCAGTAGATTAACCTAAGCACGGTGTAGATTGGGGATCCGAGCAATAACCATTGAATTAACCTTCACACAGTGTAGTTCGGACACCCGAGCAAATACCAGTATATAAACCTTTTCCACATGCTAGTTTGGATAACCGAGCAAACACCATTGCGTTAACATTTTAACATTTGTAATTCGTGAATACGAACAAATATCAGTATATTAACCTTTCCATATACTGGGTAGAAAAGTCGAGCAAATACAAGCAAATAAACCTTTCCGTTTTGTAGTTTGGGAATCGGAGCAAAAACCAGTATATTCATTCTTCAACAGTGTAACTCGGGATTTTGCGAAAATAACAGTACATTAGCCATTTCATATATTAGTTTACGAAGTTTGCTAAACAATGACACCTTTGGTTTGCTTTAAAATGGCCTTCCCATTGAATTAGCGCCTAAACAATGACACCTTTTGATACCTTTAAAAATGACATTACAATTGAAGTAACGCCTAAACAATGACACCTTTGGTTTGCTTTATAAATGACCTTCCCATTGAAGTAGCGCCTGAACAATGACACATTTGGATACATTTAAACATGGCCTTCCAATTGAAGTAGCGCCTTAACAATGACACATTTGGTTTGCTTTGAAATGGCCTTTCCATTGAAGTAGCGCCTCAACAATGACACCTTTGGTTTGCTTTGAAATGACATTCCCGTTGAAGTAGCGCCTAAACAAGGACACCTTTGGTTTGCTTTAAAATGGCCTTTCCATTGAAGTAGCGCCTAAACAATGACACCTTGGGTTTGCTTTAAAATGGCATTCCAATTGAATTAGCGCCTGTACAATGACACCTTTGGATACCTTTAAACATGGTCTTCCAATTGAAGTAGCGCCTATATAATGACACCTTTGGATACCTTAAAACATGGCCTTTCAATTGAAGTAGCGCCTGAACAATGACACCTTTGGATACCTTAAAACATGGCCTTCCAATTGAAGTAGCGCCAAAACAATGACACATTTGGATACCTTAAAACATGGCCTTCCAATTGAAGTAGCGCCTAAACAATGACACATTTGGATACCTTAAAACATGGCCTTCCAATTGAAGTATCGCATAAACAATCAAATCTTTGGTTTGCTTTAAAAATGGCTTTCCCATTGAAGATGCGCCTTACAAAGGACAGTTTTGGTTTGCTTTAAAAGGAAGTGTCTGTCTGAAATGATGATGAGGTAACTGAAACCTCGTACATAAATCTTAGTAACCAAGTCGGACGTGATTTTTGAGACACATTTACGTATATATTGTCTAGAACACAAGAAAATTCCCTTACTATCTGCGACTTTGATCTTGATTTGATCATTGGTGAACATACTTCTTTAGGACCTAAGTATAGCATACTTCAGAATTATTATTCCACAACAGGAATCAAGCCACATAATTGGTTTATGCTGCGGTTGATCAAAGTCCTAAGACAATGGAAAATCATTTCCATTATACATTTATAACTCTTTTATTCACGAGCAAGTAGACTTAAGAGTCCTGTGTATTAATAAAACATCTTGAGTTATTTCACTACTTATGTCCTCATTTTAAGTAGCATTATGTTTTAGTGTTGTAAACTTATTTATTTGCATGCACATCCAAATGACTTCTATTAATCTTTTTGACTTTTAAATCTCTTAGAATTATAAAAATGCATTTATCGCGATAACAAATTACAACAACACACATAACAAAATTTGCTTTTTATGTGACTTTCTAAAATGACTCTGAATTCATTGCTAGTGATTTGCATTTTACTCTATGACATCTAACTTGTAGAAAAAAATGCAGTTATAGTTTTAAAATGTTTTGGTTTTAATTTTATTTCGTTATATAAGGTGCATTTTACAAAAAAATGAGCGAGTTTTCACTAAACAACATTGGTGCATATAATCCTCCCATTTATCTGGCTCATTAGTACCATACGTTCCGTGTCAATAAATTATCGTTTCGACCTCGGAAATTTTCATCGGACATTATATGAGACTCTCATATCTTTTATATATACTCACTTTTATTTTTTCTCTAACCGGCACTGAGGTTTTAAACGTCTCACTGGTCATATGATATATTTTACTGGATGCTTTTCGTAAATATTTTATTGATAATGACTTTATTCATAAACACATGTTTACGTTATCTAAATACATCGAACCTTTTATTTGAATTCGTCACAAACACTCTGCTATATGAATCAAATACGATTTATTGAATATCCCTACTCGATATTGCAATGTTCACAACGACCGACAATTGAAACCCATATTGCGTTGACTGGTTTTGACAGTAACAAAAACATTTTAAGGTCAATAGCATTTGCAAGTCCTTGTTTTACGTAGTTCATTTACAAGCATCATTTGCGTATTTCTTCTCATTATCACACGTTTTTGAGCCAAGAATGCGCTTGGTCAAGTATTTATTACGCAATAATAACAAAATATACATCTTCTTCTGATCGTTCCCAACCGCATCGTTCCTTCACAGTGCTCGTGCTATGTACCTGGGCCGGTAACTGTTTTGCAGGCGGAAATGATCTCAAAAGTCGTATTAACATTTTCACAATTTGGGAGTATCAATCAGAAATGGTTACTGTTGTCATAATATTGTATATAAATATATAAAAAGAGTTTGTTTACAAAATATATAAATTATTATCCAATCATTTCCTTGAAGCAGCACATAGTTGTTGCAAAGACTTTTGAGCTACATATAGATGGTTAATTGCTTAAAACACGTCTCAATATTATTATTATTGTTCAGTACTGTTTTATAGTTCGCATACTAACAATGTGATCGCATAATTTGACATTTGACATGCATACTTGGATTTGACCACGCCACATTTTGGTGATTTTTTTTTCTAAAATGTACAAGCTTATCGTGTTCCCAAGGCAAGTGAGGAGTTTGACGCTGATGACGGTCGTAACCATATACGTAGGCACGTTCAATTTTCAAGAAAATAAAATGCGAATCTTTTTAACTGATGAAAAGATTTCTTTTGTTTCGTCTGAATTTTATTAAACATGATTTTAAATAAAAGGTTTCACTTTTAATCCAGTTATTTGTTAAATAAAAGAATTTATAAAAGTACTTAATATTTTCTTTACTCAGTCATTTGATTATAGTATTTATTTTTAGGTAGAACACATTTTCTGAGGTACAATACTGTTTTGTTCATGTTAGTTTCAAAAATAGAAGGAAACAAATTTTGATGAATTCGAATAAAAAAATCTTACGACAAACCTAACTCATAAACGCAAAATACCTTAAATGAAATCCGACTATGTGTCCATCCAGTCCTATATCCTGATCCTGTGGTAAATAGCAGACATTCTAACACAAACTGAGCGCGTATCGAAGAGAAGCTGTCTATATCATCCCGACTGTGGGAAATGCTGTACGAATATTGCAATAGGCGTTCGAACAATTGCGAGGAGGTCGTAACGGAAATATTGATGAGAGAAGATTTACGTTCCAATGACTTTTGACCAATCAAATCAACTCAATTAAATAGTCACAGGGCTCATCATATTGACAGGTATTGGGTATCGACAGGTAAGCATATATATACAGTGTCTAGCAACAATTAACGTTGATCGATGATTGGGTTTCATCTCATACTTCAAGTTTGTTTCAGACATTTAGATGTATGTATTTTCCACTTCTTGCTTCCTTGAGTATTATTTATAAATTGATCTGCGGCTTTTTCGACGTTTTGTTTCCGAAGAAATTGTTTAACACAGTGCATACATCAGTTATTCAAACAAGTCCCTGATAATTCTAATATACGTTCAATCACGCCATTTATAATGGCATGTCAGACAAAACTCCTCGTCCTGTCCTCGTATACTAATTAACACTATGTTTTTAGAGTAAGAACAGTTAAACGATGACCTTAACAAAAGTCAGCATCTACAAATTATGAAATAATCTTAATGTTTGGCTAGTTCTTTATAATACGAATTGCAATGGCTGTGTTTTCAATTGTATAAGTGTTGTACAAACAAACGTGTCGAGATCACAGGCTAAGCTAAACAAATTGATCAATACGAGACTTTGGTCATTTTTCATACTTAAAATCGCAACAAGCCTAAAAATCGATTTTGAGCATGAGGGGCCGACATAATGAATGCAATGCTTGCAGGCATTTACACACAGTGCTTGCCTGGTGTTAACAAGGATAAAATAGTTTCATAATATTCAAACTAAATTAAACTAGAATAGAAAACGATCCGAGCGATCGTTCTTCAGTAGTAACTGTTTGTGTGTATGCCAAGGTGATTTCACTCGGTCAGTAACCGCAGTAACCGCAATCTGGTAATATAATTCAACGACCTTAGAAGTAATATATTTAAATGTTAATTTATGGAACTTGTAAAATCAAAATCAACACATCTTGATACTGACGAATTAGTATGTCTCTTTAGATAAACTCAATGCATATTCTATTCGTATCTGGACCTGGTTATAAAGTCATTTCATGTATAGAGTCGTCGTGTAGACGTCTCAAAACTTTACCAGAATAACAGGAATAATTTCATATCAGATAATATGTAGCTGTTGATAACTTGATTTTTACATGTCATTTTATGATGCATTCACCAGATATATTTAACTATGTTTGCTTAAAGCTTACAGTGTTAATTTGGATTTTGCCAGGCTCCTGTTGGCAAATATGCTAAGCAGGGCATTAATACTATATCCTATTGCGTATGCTCGAAGCTGACGTCCTCAGGGTCAGATAATTTCACATAAAAAGGTTTCCGTAATAAATTTATGAGACATTAAAATAACTGTTCAGAAAACAAATGCCATACGATTTAGTTCTGAATAATAAAACAATTTTAAGATGTCTGTTATTGGTGAAAATACTTGTGCAACATGAGCAAGATAAAAACGTTTTAACATATATTTACACACTATCATTATTGATAACATTTCCAAAAAGATGAAGTCGGTCAGCCACAGGACATATATTGTAATTTTAAGCCAAAGCTTTATTGGCATTTGGGGATACGGCTAGAAAGAAACTTTTGTTGGCTTGACAGGCATTCTATTGGCCACAAATTGAGATAGAAATATAATCGCGTGTAGCTTGCGGTATACATCTTGGTTGTAACAACGTCTGTAACTCGTGGCTTTTTGCCGATTGTCGTTATGGATGTTTAAGGACATTCATATAACAACGGACGGCAAACTATCACTCATGGCATAACTAAAGCCTTTATCGTGTGATGATTAAGTTCGCAAATATCATGTAACGTTCATTCACACGTGGATAGAAGACGGACTGACATTCACACAATTAATGTTGTATACGTGTATGGTGCCACAATGAATAATTGGGCTCTTTTTTGTTTAATGGTGTCGCCAAGCTACCCATATACTGTCCGGTGACGAGAGAGCGGTCATCTTATTTTAACGGTAGGCTGCTAAACCCGGTAGTAAAACACGGAGAAATACAATGACAAGATTTCATATTCACAATTCAATGAAACGACACCCTCATTGAACCTAGAAACTGATCTAGTAATAGAGTGCTGCAAGAAAAATTGCAAAAACTATTTTAATAACATCATAAAGAAATCTATTGTTTCTTCGACTATAATTAATTTTAACACCTTGTCTTTTAGTACTACCGTGATGACGATTCAGGGATACGTAAGAACTCGATTGCTGATGTACTTTGTTCTAGCTCGATTGCGACAAAAGCTGATGGCTTACAATATATTAAATCCCTAAAATCTCTTTCGAATCCGTTTCATGGGCAGAAACCAGTACTGTTTCCGTCTTGAGGGACCATGAGAAATAACCCCTTGGTCCATACTACAGAAGCATCTTTAGAACATTGAACATTATCTTTGAAATATTTAGGGACTATTTGAGCTAGTTATACCAATTTAATAAAAGCTAGGGTCATAAGAAATTGTTTGAAAACTGCTTTAAAGTCTGGAGTTTTATGTAAAATACTTATACTCGAATAGTCGTCTTACTATGATCGCAAAACAAACAATAGACCATTTAATTAGATGAACAAAAGCAAACTAGTTACAGATTATAGTTTGCCCGTCGTGTTAATCAGTATCGAGGACAAGATAAACTTCGTTTCTAACCAATGCCTGATTCAATCGCATTGATAAGAAATATAAACCATGTGTCTTGCATTATGCATGAGTGCCGATGATGCATTCTCTTTTTTTATTCCTGAAGGTGATCGATAGGGTATGCATGCGTTGATTTAAAAACAAACGTAACTCAACGTATTATTGACATTTTTATTTTCTGCCGCAAATGTGTAACATCTTGAATAGAAGAAGATGGCGAAATTTTGGTGTAGTGTTTTATATGTTCTATAAACGTCAGCAGTATTATGGTCACCTGACGGTAAAATAAACACTGAATAATGGCAATACGAAAACATGCCATTGGATCAACTTTTCGTGGGCTTTGTGATCAAGAACACACGGAACATGTCATGAAATAATATTATTATCGTTTATGGCTTTTATTATGACTCAATTTAATAAAAGAAAATCGAATCCGGACAGAGACGTGCGAATACACGCATTTGGGAGTTAAGTGTTAGGTTTTCACTCTTCGTGATAAATCAAAGCACACCTAGATTCACGTGGGTTGTTCAACAAGCGAAATGAATGTTTTAATGAAGGTCAACAAGATATACGTGGGTTGTAGAAATCGGAAAACAGTTGAAGGGTATCAATGTATAGCATGCCCTAGGTACACGTAAAGCTACCACAGCAATCAAAATTTTAATTGATGATGAAAATGTTCACAATAATGACGTACTCCAAATTACCCGGCGTTGTACAATGCCAATCGTGCGATGGAAATTATGCTGAATTAATTAAATATTTGGCATTATAAAGTGAAGTGGAATGACATAAATCTATTTCATGTATTGTTTATTGCACTTAAGAGAAATGTGCGAGCTTAATAAAGACAAAGAAACGTGCCGTGGTGGGCAATTGTAAACGCATAAGATAATTTTTTTGAAATAAATCAGAATATTTATCTGTAAACTACGAATCATTATTGTTTCATAAAAAAATATTCACAAAATATCAAGAAGGTCAACTTAAAAAATCCAATACAGTATTTTCAGATGATTCGGAGTATTGTATTACAAAAACAAACAATTGGCCAACAAATACAAGACTTACTATCCAATAACTATATGCAACACGTACATAACACATCTACATCAAATTATTTCATATTCTTATTCATTTGAATAATGGATTTAATATATGAATACTTGCAGTTAGTTTCAAACAAAAAAGGAATAAATGCCTTACTTCCGTCATACCCAGCTCTCAAATGTCAACAAATGGTGTTTCTTATACGATATATGAGTCGACTTTGTATTAGTCTTTGGTTACACGCAACCTGCATTTCATACTTTGGAGAGATTTTGAACAGTTGAACGGGGTCGAATTTGTAAAATGTGCGATTGTAAAAGCTGGCGAACCTGTTGTGTGGGGGATTTTAGGTGAACGATATGCATCATGCCGGTGAAACCAAACTTCATAGGCTGGACTGATATAACATGCGCTTACGTCAGATTAACGGGTTTCATAAGGAAAACTACACGAAACATGTATTAAAACAAACAATTATCATTTAAAATGTGGCTCGATTTAAAAAAAAATCATGAGTCCGGACAGAGACATTCTTATCGGCACAAAGACTCAAAAATGAGAGTTTGATTTTCATTGACATTTCGTGTTCAAGGGAAATGAAAGTTTTAATCAATGCACAACAAGATATACGAGGGTTATTCAGCACGCGAAATGAAAGTTGCAATCATGGCAAACTTGATGTTCGTGGGCTGTTTAAATCGAAAAACAGCTAGAGGTACCAATGCACAGCACACCCTCGGTACAAAGTACCACAAAACGCAGATTAGTAAATGCTGAGAAAAATGCTCACAAATATGATATATTGCAAATTACCCGCCGTTGCATAATGCCAATCAAGCGAAGGAAGTTTTGCTGAATAAATGTATCATTTGGTGTTATCAAGTAAAGTACGATAAAATAAATCTATTTAAGGCATTGAAATTGCACTTTAAGAGAAAACTGCCTACTTGATAATGGCAACGAAATGTTTCATGGTAATCAATTGTCAACGCATCCGAGACCAAACTAGAAGATTAATCAGCATTTTCATCGCGCTACATCGATTTATAAATTGTTTATTACATATTTATTTTCAAAATATCGAGGCGGAAATTGCTCGTTTGGAATTCTATTTAACTTCACACTATGAGGAATGTGATAGCATTCGTCGAATTGCAGCCTTTTTCCCATTTATTAAAAAAGGCTTTTAATGCTTAAGCTTACCTGCTCATTAAATTATTAATATATATGCTTTTATTTCCATAAAGCTAAAATCAGCAACACACGCATAAAATTGAATTCAGTCTGATCATTTGACCGATAGTACCGTTTAAAAATCGTTCTATTTTTGTTCTACAAAACATCTAAGGGGTTTAAATCTGGAAAACAAAAAGAAAGAAAAGATTCCAATCGTATTTGGCAATTTTAAGACAAAATCGGTGATGAAATCTCAAAGTGTGTCCGCCTAGGACTTTACATAGGCTTGGAAGCATTTTAGATCGAACTGTTCTATACAGATCCTGAGCGTTAACAATCCAACAACCATCCCACAAGATTCATATGGCATTATAGAGATTGTGCCGCCTCGATTTATTAAAACTATTGTTTAAGGTGACCTTTACTCAGGAAATACAATTCTGTCCGCAGGGAGCGCGATTTAGAAAAGATATTTAATCATTTTTTAGGCTTAACCGAAGATCTACTTTCAGGAATGTACAATCACCGTGTATTCAATGTATATAGAGTTTTTCATTGCGCTATTGCTTTTTATAGAACTTTGACGGGAAATAGTGTTAGAAATGAAAACATACCTGGTGTGTTGATGTTTTCATAAACCGCTTAGAATCATTTCAGCAAGTGCTCGTGACGTACGTTCCTACCATTGTGTATGTTGTGCAAGATATTCCGCTCACGTGTGCAGATTATGTGAGCTATATGCGTAAGTTAAAGGCCAGCCAAATGCGATAAAATGTATGCTCATTCCGCATCTGACGACTGCATATCTAGATGTTAAGCTCGTTGTTGTAAACTTTTTTGTGAACACAGCTGATGTGAATTGCTCTCAAGTCCGTTTCCTGGACATAAACCAGCACTTTGTCCTTTTTGAGAGGCTATGAGAAAATACTTCGGATGAAACGATAACCTCTTGAGGGAAAAGTGTGTACTCATTGGGTTTGTTAAAGTGTATTCATTTTAACTCGTGCTTCATCTGCAAAAATGTTCTAAAGTATATACATTGTGTCGAGTATCCCTTAGGCCATATTTAGAGCTGCACTTTTTTTTGTACGCACACTTCCTCCTACTTAAGTAGGATACTTGTTCATGCTGTTGAAATATATGTGATGTAAATTATCTTGATTTCGAATATTGATGTTAATTGTTCAGCCGATAAAAAGTTATGTACGACTGACTTTCTTTTTTAAGTTAATACTTTTTAACAGAAATAAACATATGCCGCACCAACTTTACCCGTTTTGACTTTCAAAAGTCGTTTAAATGAGTTGTTTAGAAAGAATAAATATTGGCGGAGTAATTCGAACCATCAGCGCAGAAGTTCATATTTTAAATTTTTATCAGATTGATTTGGTTGAAATGTATAAGTGACGTATTTTAAACGACGGAGTGATTTTATCCATGGCTTCACTCCAACCCGTCGTCTGTTCTCTAGACATGGAAAATCATATGAAAATACGATTTTGGTTGTAGACAAATTACATACGAGAACAGTTAATTGCGGCCACAGGATTGTTTATCATTTTAGAACACTTGGATGTCTTGCAATGGCTGACATGGATATAATCATCATTCAAAAGCAGCTCCCCGTTAAATATATTTAACGAGCGTACGAAACCGGATGGGTAAAAACTCAACTGTTGAATTTGTTTAATATATTTTCTGTGTGAAATTTCCAATAAATGAATGTCCGTCCTCGAATAGTTGGACCACAGCGGGGAACCATAAAACGCCTTTGACACTATAACATTTTCATAAATTGTCCTTAGAGTAAGAGAATTGAGTTCATTTGTGTTAAAACCACTGTGAATAATTGAATTTAATGTCCCCCTCAACTTCGTGACCGCTTCCGTGATGAGCGATCCAGATGTGGTTATCGCACACTAGCCCGAGATGTGTGTATGTCTTCTCTATTCGTTCTGGGCCTAGCGTACATAATCGTTTCGGTGCATCGCGACGCTTTTCATTAAAAACAATCACCGCACATTTTGATGAGTTGTAATCGAAGCGCCATTTGCAAGAATACTCATAGCATATGTGCAACATTGCCTGTAACGCGTTCTTTGACAAAGCAATCAGAATCATATCGTCCGCCAATGTTGAACTGCTGAGGCTCAGTCCATGCATAACGAAACCAAGTCTTGACTGTTCAAGCTTTTCTATAAGCCCATTTATGTATACAAGATAGCACTGCGGGGAAATTTTGCCACCCTGGCGAGTTCCCTGTCGTACCTGGAACCAATTCGATGTTATACCACGATTTTTCACGCAGCTGGTCATGTTTGAGTAAAGTTTCATCAATGCAAGCAGGGACGTACTGTCAATTTTGTTATAAAGTTTGTAGAAGAGACCATCGTGCTACACTCTATCAAATGCCTGCTTGCCATCTAAAAGGCAAAAAAATAGTTTCGACCCATGTTCACGAGCAAAATAAACGCTTTCTCTTACTATTAAAGGATGTCATCATGCAACCTAAATTGTCCTGGAACCCACCTTGCTGTGCATTCAATTCTGACAACATATCACTTTTACAACGATCGAGTAGCACTATTTCAAAGATTTTCAAAATTACAGACGTTAACGTAATGGCCCTAGAACTATTTGGATTGTCTTTGCGTTTCGTTCCACCTTTATACAACGTTATAATGACACCTCGTTTAAGTACATCCGGAATAAACGCCCTGCGTAGCATACACGTATACAGTGCAGCCATAACTGGTGAAATGATGGTTGAAACTGGTTTTAAATGTTCATACGTTACACCATCTCCTCCAGGCGCTTTACCACGTGGACAAGCGGCGATAATACTTTCTACATCATCTGGCAGTACAGTGGCTTTCTCATCATTGCATTACTAAAATCAGAATATAAATATGCAAACTAACTTTGGAGAATTGTGTTTAAAGCAATTGAATTAAGAGGATATATATTTTTAAAGTATTACGGGTAATCATGGCGATGTATTTTGTACCTTACCTATATTTTGAAATATGTTTGTCCTTATTACATACTTATGGCATCTTGCAATAAACTCTTAAACTTTTTTAACATAAAAGTCATGTGACATTGTTTTACTGAAAAACTTCTCTTGCAGACATGGCACTTTTGATCAACTGTGCTCCATATTTTCGGTTTAAAATAACCGATCACAGGCCCACTGAGACTGCCAATTAGTAGGGTATGTTCAATAAGTATAAATTAAATTCATGTAAAGTACATTTCATGCGATGTGAAAGTGTTCTTTGCTATACAAGTTAGACAACATTCAGACGGTTGTTTTTTTTTTTTAAATATATTGGAAATCAGCCCTGTTTCGTATCAACTAATTATCATTTTTATGACAACTACATTGTTTTGTAAACAACCTATTTAGTTTCTTGCAAAAAGCTGTAATTTTACCGCAAATTAAAGCGATTCTGTAAGCTATTTTCAGCCTCTCAAACTCCCGCTTGATTGGTGAGATATCTATGTACGTGTGTGTGCCAATCCGACATCTCGCGGCGATTTTGTTCTTTCCAAATAGAAGCAGGAACACAAAGATCTCGGATAGAGACTGAAACTGTCTTATATACAGTGATGGTAAAGGGTATTAACTGAGTGTGTCACAAAGTAAATAAAAATCAACGCTGAGCCTAAAATGCATTCGATTCATCAAGATGCAAAGCACTATATTTTAGGTTGTGAAATGCGGACATTTCGGTCGAATTTTCAACTCTCAACCACTCGCTTGGCATTTATGTAGATTCATTATATTTTAAGTATTGCTTGTTTAAACATACCATAAAGATATTGATATTACTTATTGCTTGCACTAGATAATAGCAACGTAGTTATACATAAACCGAAAAAGTATACTGATGTTTAATTCAGTAGATATGTAATTAGTTTAATATAAAACAGTTATATCACCTTAATTATTATAAATAACCAGGTAATTATGAGATATTAAAAGAAACGGTTCAAAGCATTTTAATGTTTCAACGTTGGCTGTGAAGCATAATAACCCATAATATTCGCATAAAATGCACTCTGAAAGCTAGAAACAGGTGTCATTTTACCAGTTAAACTAGCTTTTTCTGTAATAACGTTATTAATGAGGCATCTTTAATTAGAATGTTCTACATTTATACTAAGATTCTACATGCATTTTGGCTTGTATGTTCAAAAGTTGGCTGATGGATCTAATGCTAATTTTCTGATATGTTTATGTTCCCATTCTGTAGAAAATATGTTTGTAAATGTATTTCTGATATAGGGTAGATTTTAATGTAGTTATTCTTTTAATGATATTTCTTTATTTTGTTAGGGCGTTACCAAGGGAACAATTTCAATGCACACACATGTTTCATATGAACACAGTTTTGATCAAACATCGGAATTGTGCCGCTCACAACGTCATTAAATAGTATATGTATTTTAACTTCGAAACTCAGATGACCAAAATACCATCAGACCAATGCACCTACATCTTCAGCAATGTTATCACATTTGCCTGGGGTCTTACCAAGATTTATACTATTTACTCCACCTTCTAATTCACAGTTAGAATATAGTCAGTTGAAAAACACTTTGTTCGTTAGCAGTAGTATTTAAAAATGTAAAATGTAAAGACAATATTTGGACAACATTTAAAGAAGAAGTATGTGCAGATGTAGAAAGGTTTATTTTGAATCAATAATTCATCAACGTTAATTGTTCAACCCAATTAGATTATCAAAAATAGTTTATCATATGTTGTTGAAGTTCCGTTAACATTCTTACAAAATGTGTACAAATGGTCCACACTATCCAATCAACAATATATGTCTGAGTTATAGTATATTGTTTTCTCAAAAAGAAGATATTGAAAACAACAATGATTTCAATTTACTTCCTGGTCAAAAATGCAAATATCTTTCTTAAAATTAAAGCAATCAACAACAAGCCTCAAAGCATTCTGGCAAATAAAACTTATCCTATTCTTAAACCAGTTTTGGTCTTGAATACAAATACGTTTTGAACGTTATAGGAAAAAATGATTAAACACCTTAACATGTTTATAACGATACCAGTATTTTGCTTGCTAAATATTTTATATAAAGAAAACATAAAAATTGACCTTTGGAAAATATCATGCTTTGATCTTGCAATGTAGCGATTCCTTTATGTACACGCCTGAAGAACGCCTCTGAGCTTTATCGCATAAATGCTCGGGAAGAGAAGTTAAAACTTGTATGAACCCAATAAAATTTTGGAGAAATTTTTAAAATTTCGAGAGGTTTATTTTCAAAATTTTGGCCAAACAAAGTGAAATAAGACATCTTAAACCATGACTGAAAGGGGACATGCATATATATGTAGAGATGTTTTATTTCGCGGTAAAACAAAACCTATTTCGTTTGCGCATTTAAGAAAAAACTGAGAATGAACCCAATATTAATGATGTTTATCGTGGTTTTTAAACTTTGAATACTAGGGAATGTGATAGGCTTATGGATATTACTAACGCTGAACATACGCGAAAATAATTCATATATTCAGAAAGAAATGTAACTAACTGATCATGAATATATCAATAGATTGTTGTGTAAAACCCGTTGTATCACTGATGTTCATTAGTCATTGTTCACATATGTAACTAACTGCACATTTTGCTATGTTCTTCTGGTGAAGGACAAACCACAAGTCCCAAACCGTTTATTGATTTTGATGAAGCGCAAATTCCAAACGTCAAAAGACGAACAAACGGACAGTTAACTAACCAAGATACGTCATATGCAGATAATTGGGGGTTTAAAAAATATCTATGTTTTATAAAATAATTTACTCTGGAAATCAACAAAGTTAACCTTAAAACGGCTTGCAACGGGTCGAAATAAGGCTTAAATAATTTGACTAAGAAGAATGTTCAAACATATATTTGGTATATATAATCGTTTGGTCATTATTTGAAGATATCTAAATTTATGGTAAGCTAATTTCTAGAGTTATTACCTAATACGTATCAGTTAAGTGCATAAATAATGAAAATTTTCAGGTAGAAAAACGGCTTGGAGAAAAAATGAGACACACGTAATTAGACAATGTATATGTTGATATAATACTTGACAATTGTTCGATAATTCTTGGACAAGGCTCTGTGCTTTGTTTTTGTCGAGGTACTATTAAATTGTACGGGTACAAATACTGTTACTATGCTCAGATACCTTCATATTAATATACCGTCATAAAGTCACACAAAAAACAAGAACATGTCTGTAAAATTGGTAATTTTGATAAAATAACGAGAAACATACAGAAAAAGGACGAACTCAGAAATAAGACATGGTGTGATCAATGAAAGGTCTGGAATCAAATCCGAAATGTCAATTAGTATTCATTAAAGCCTCATGAGGATCGACATAGCTGCTAAACAACATAATAAAACAATTTTTGTATTCCAAATAACCAAATACGATTTCAAAAATACAACAATAGATCACATAATTTGTTCGAATGCAAACATCTAAAACATTCAATAAGCTCGAGAAATACAAAAAAAAAAATATTTAATATTAAAGAAAGCGTTCTGGGTGAAAATTAGAAAGTCTTCGAATCAGGCTGCACGAAATTGATTATATGTTTAACGTAATCTGACTGGAAGGTGAAAAATAAGCTAATAAACAAATAAATAAATAACTTTCAGGTTGTATAAACTTTTATGTTTATAAGTTTTGCAGATGAAGTGCTCGCGCTTCGTCTACAAAACAATGCGTTCATTTGGAGTTAATACCTTCTAACAAATTGAACATATGCGGCACCAACGTTATCCGTTTTGTATGTAAAACACAAATTTTCTGTCAAGCGTCGTTTATATGATTTGTTTCGAAACAAATATGATTGTCGGTATGATTCGAACCATCACAGCAGAGGTTCATATTTTTTCAGTGATTTCTTTCAGGGCTTGATTTCGAACCGTCTTCATTCCGCTAGACATAGAAAACCAGATGTAAATATATATATAATTGGACTTGTGTATTCCTTAAAACATCACATAATTTAAGGATGTCCAAAAATGATATTTTATTATAAATACCACAACAAATGGGCTTTCCTGTTTTAAAATAAAACAGTCAGAACATTTTGTTGGCAATATTTTGACAAACAAAGATTTCAGTCACACATTCAAGAAGCAAATAAAATGTTTGAATTGTTTAGAATAGTAGCAATAGCATCACATTAATATCTTTCAAAAGCAATACGTTCTTTATCCAAAACGAACGTTGACAGCAGACGAGTGGTGGACTGATCTCATGCAGACGACATTACACTCGACCTCCTTTACACAGCAATCCTCTCGACGAAGACCATTAGTCTTTTGACACGTTTAGTTTGAGCAAGAACAGCTCCCTAATGAATAAAAAATTTGCAGAAGAATGTCTGTCTTGGAAAATTAATGGAGCTACATTTCAGAATTATATGAGGACAGTGACAGCGCTGTATTCCCTTACAATAAGATTTTGGTGGTAGACAAATTATATGCGAGGACTATTAATTACGCCTTCAGTTTTTTTTTTCTTCTCATTTTAGAACGCTTCGATGTTTGCAATAGCTGAAGAGAAAAATAATAAGCATTCGCACGCAGCTGCCGATTGAATACTTTTAGACGTTACGAAACTGAATGGGAATGAATTGTACTTCGATATAACTCTGAAATAAATATCCAGCCAATTAAGATGTCCTTGTCCTTGTCAACTTATTATTAAGGCCCAAATACTTTCCATCATATTGTTCTGGAAATGTCGTCGAAATATTTGCTACTAAATCCTGCAGTAATATCATGCTTAGGACGGTGGCTATATTTGACATTTATGGCATTACTTAAATCAGAAAATGTCTATTAAAATAAAATTATTGCTGTCAATGCCTAGGTATTGAATTAAGGGAAATATTCATAAAGTACATGTGTACTCATATGCATTTTGCAATAAACTCTTAAACTTTATGAACATGAAGGTTGTAATAAAGCATAAGCCTATGTGACCTTGAATTATTAAAGATGGCTTTACAATATTATATTGGAAATCAGCCCTGTTTCGTATCAACTAATTATCATTTTTATGACAACTACATTGTTTTGTAAACAACCTATTTAGTTTCTTGCAAAAAGCTGTAATTTTACCGCAAATTAAAGCGATTCTGTAAGCTATTTTCAGCCTCTCAAACTCCCGCTTGATTGGTGAGATATTTATGTACGTGTGTGTGCCAATCCGACATCTCGCGGCGATTTTGTTCTTTCCAAATATAAGCAGAAACACAGAATTCTCGGATAGAGACTGAATCTGTATTATATACATTGATTATAAAGGGTGACTGAGGGTGTCACAAAGTAAATAAAAATCAACGCTGAGCCTAAAATGCATTCGATTCATCAAGATGCAAAGCACTATATTTTAGGTTGTGAAATGCGGACATTTCGGTCGAATTTTCAACTCTCAACCACTCGCTTGGCATTTATGTAGATTCATTATATTTTAAGTATTGCTTGTTTAAACATACCATAAAGATATTGATATTACTTATTGCTTGCACTAGATAATAGCAACGTAGTTATACATAAACCGAAAAAGTATACTGATGTTTAATTCAGTAGATATGTAATTAGTTTAATATAAAACAGTTATATCACCTTAATTATTATAAATAACCAGGTAATTATGAGATATTAAAAGAAACGGTTCAAAGCATTTTAATGTTTCAACGTTGGCTGTGAAGCATAATAACCCATAATATTCGCATAAAATGCACTCTGAAAGCTAGAAACAGGTGTCATTTTACCAGTTAAACTAGCTTTTTCTGTAATAACGTTATTAATGAGGCATCTTTAATTAGAATGTTCTACATTTATACTAAGATTCTACATGCATTTTGGCTTGTATGTTCAAAAGTTGGCTGATGGATCTAATGCTAATTTTCTGATATGTTTATGTTCCCATTCTGTAGAAAATATGTTTGTAAATGTATTTCTGATATAGGGTAGATTTTAATGTAGTTATTCTTTTAATGATATTTCTTTATTTTGTTAGGGCGTTACCAAGGGAACAATTTCAATGCACACACATGTTTCATATGAACACAGTTTTGATCAAACATCGGAATTGTGCCGCTCACAACGTCATTAAATAGTATATGTATTTTAACTTCGAAACTCAGATGACCAAAATACCATCAGACCAATGCACCTACATCTTCAGCAATGTTATCACATTTGCCTGGGGTCTTACCAAGATTTATACTATTTACTCCACCTTCTAATTCACAGTTAGAATATAGTCAGTTGAAAAACACTTTGTTCGTTAGCAGTAGTATTTAAAAATGTAAAATGTAAAGACAATATTTGGACAACATTAAAAGAAGAAGTATGTGCAGATGTAGAAAGGTTTATTTTGAATCAATAATTCATCAACGTTAATTGTTCAACCCAATTAGATTATCAAAAATAGTTTATCATATGTTGTTGAAGTTCCGTTAACATTCTTACAAAATGTGTACAAATGGTCCACACTATCCAATCAACAATATATGTCTGAGTTATAGTATATTGTTTTCTCAAAAAGAAGATATTGAAAACAACAATGATTTCAATTTACTTCCTGGTCAAAAATGCAAATATCTTTCTTAAAATTAAAGCAATCAACAACAAGCCTCAAAGCATTCTGGCAAATAAAACTTATCCTATTCCTAAACCAGTTTTGGTCTTGAATACGAATACGTTTCGAACGTTATAGGAAAAAATGATTAAACACCTTAACATGTTTATAACGATACCAGTATTTTGCTTGCTAAATATTTTATATAAAGAAAACATAAAAATTGACCTTTGGAAAATATCATGCTTTGATCTTGCAATGTAGCGATTCCTTTATGTACACGCCTGAAGAACGCCTCTGAGCTTTATCGCATAAATGCTCGGGAAGAGAAGTTAAAACTTGTATGAACCCAATAAAATTTTGGAGAAATTTTTAAAATTTCGAGAGGTTTATTTTCAAAATTTTGGCCAAACAAAGTGAAATAAGACATCTTAAACCATGACTGAAAGGGGACATGCATATATATGTAGAGATGTTTTATTTCGCGGTAAAACAAAACCTATTTCGTTTGCGCATTTAAGAAAAAACTGAGAATGAACCCAATATTAATGATGTTTATCGTGGTTTTTAAACTTTGAATACTAGGGAATGTGATAGGCTTATGGATATTACTAACGCTGAACATACGCGAAAATAATTCATATATTCAGAAAGAAATGTAACTAACTGATCATGAATATATCAATAGATTGTTGTGTAAAACCCGTTGTATCACTGATGTTCATTAGTCATTGTTCACATATGTAACTAACTGCACATTTTGCTATGTTCTTCTGGTGAAGGACAAACCACAAGTCCCAAACCGTTTATTGATTTTGATGAAGCGCAAATTCCAAACGTCAAAAGACGAACAAACGGACAGTTAACTAACCAAGATACGTCATATGCAGATAATTGGGGGTTTAAAAAATATCTATGTTTTATAAAATAATTTACTCTGGAAATCAACAAAGTTAACCTTAAAACGGCTTGCAACGGGTCGAAATAAGGCTTAAATAATTTGACTAAGAAGAATGTTCAAACATATATTTGGTATATATAATCGTTTGGTCATTATTTGAAGATATCTAAATTTATGGTAAGCTAATTTCTAGAGTTATTACCTAATACGTATCAGTTAAGTGCATAAATAATGAAAATTTTCAGGTAGAAAAACGGCTTGGAGAAAAAATGAGACACACGTAATTAGACAATGTATATGTTGATATAATACTTGACAATTGTTCGATAATTCTTGGACAAGGCTCTGTGCTTTGTTTTTGTCGAGGTACTATTAAATTGTACGGGTACAAATACTGTTACTATGCTCAGATACCTTCATATTAATATACCGTCATAAAGTCACACAAAAAACAAGAACATGTCTGTAAAATTGGTAATTTTGATAAAATAACGAGAAACATACAGAAAAAGGACGAACTCAGAAATAAGACATGGTGTGATCAATGAAAGGTCTGGAATCAAATCCGAAATGTCAATTAGTATTCATTAAAGCCTCATGAGGATCGACATAGCTGCTAAACAACATAATAAAACAATTTTTGTATTCCAAATAACCAAATACGATTTCAAAAATACAACAATAGATCACATAATTTGTTCGAATGCAAACATCTAAAACATTCAATAAGCTCGAGAAATACAAAAAAAAAAATATTTAATATTAAAGAAAGCGTTCTGGGTGAAAATTAGAAAGTCTTCGAATCAGGCTGCACGAAATTGATTATATGTTTAACGTAATCTGACTGGAAGGTGAAAAATAAGCTAATAAACAAATAAATAAATAACTTTCAGGTTGTATAAACTTTTATGTTTATAAGTTTTGCAGATGAAGTGCTCGCGCTTCGTCTACAAAACAATGCGTTCATTTGGAGTTAATACCTTCTAACAAATTGAACATATGCGGCACCAACGTTATCCGTTTTGTATGTAAAACACAAATTTCCTGTCAAGCGTCGTTTATATGATTTGTTTCGAAACAAATATGATTGTCGGTATGATTCGAACCATCACAGCAGAGGTTCATATTTTTTCAGTGATTTCTTTCAGGGCTTGATTTCGAACCGTCTTCATTCCGCTAGACATAGAAAACCAGATGTAAATATATATATAATTGGACTTGTGTATTCCTTAAAACATCACATAATTTAAGGATGTCCAAAAATGATATTTTATTATAAATACCACAACAAATGGGCTTTCCTGTTTTAAAATAAAACAGTCAGAACATTTTGTTGGCAATATTTTGACAAACAAAGATTTCAGTCACACATTCAAGAAGCAAATAAAATGTTTGAATTGTTTAGAATAGTAGCAATAGCATCACATTAATATCTTTCAAAAGCAATACGTTCTTTATCCAAAACGAACGTTGACAGCAGACGAGTGGTGGACTGATCTCATGCAGACGACATTACACTCGACCTCCTTTACACAGCAATCCTCTCGACGAAGACCATTAGTCTTTTGACACGTTTAGTTTGAGCAAGAACAGCTCCCTAATGAATAAAAAATTTGCAGAAGAATGTCTGTCTTGGAAAATTAATGGAGCTACATTTCAGAATTATATGAGGACAGTGACAGCGCTGTATTCCCTTACAATAAGATTTTGGTGGTAGACAAATTATATGCGAGGACTATTAATTACGCCTTCAGTTTTTTTTTTCTTCTCATTTTAGAACGCTTCGATGTTTGCAATAGCTGAAGAGAAAAATAATAAGCATTCGCACGCAGCTGCCGATTGAATACTTTTAGACGTTACGAAACTGAATGGGAATGAATTGTACTTCGATATAACTCTGAAATAAATATCCAGCCAATTAAGATGTCCTTGTCCTTGTCAACTTATTATTAAGGCCCAAATACTTTCCATCATATTGTTCTGGAAATGTCGTCGAAATATTTGCTACTAAATCCTGCAGTAATATTATGCTTAGGACGGTGGCTATATTTGACATTTATGGCATTACTTAAATCAGAAAATGTCTATTAAAATAAAATTATTGCTGTCAATGCCTAGGTATTGAATTAAGGGAAATATTCATAAAGTACATGTGTACTCATATGCATTTTGCAATAAACTCTTAAACTTTATGAACATGAAGGTTGTAATAAAGCATAAGCCTATGTGACCTTGAATTATTAAAGATGGCTTTACAATATTATATTGGAAATCAGCCCTGTTTCGTATCAACTAATTATCATTTTTATGACAACTACATTGTTTTGTAAACAACCTATTTAGTTTCTTGCAAAAAGCTGTAATTTTACCGCAAATTAAAGCGATTCTGTAAGCTATTTTCAGCCTCTCAAACTCCCGCTTGATTGGTGAGATATTTATGTACGTGTGTGTGCCAATCCGACATCTCGCGGCGATTTTGTTCTTTCCAAATATAAGCAGAAACACAGAATTCTCGGATAGAGACTGAATCTGTATTATATACATTGATTATAAAGGGTGACTGAGGGTGTCACAAAGTAAATAAAAATCAACGCTGAGCCTAAAATGCATTCGATTCATCAAGATGCAAAGCACTATATTTTAGGTTGTGAAATGCGGACATTTCGGTCGAATTTTCAACTCTCAACCACTCGCTTGGCATTTATGTAGATTCATTATATTTTAAGTATTGCTTGTTTAAACATACCATAAAGATATTGATATTACTTATTGCTTGCACTAGATAATAGCAACGTAGTTATACATAAACCGAAAAAGTATACTGATGTTTAATTCAGTAGATATGTAATTAGTTTAATATAAAACAGTTATATCACCTTAATTATTATAAATAACCAGGTAATTATGAGATATTAAAAGAAACGGTTCAAAGCATTTTAATGTTTCAACGTTGGCTGTGAAGCATAATAACCCATAATATTCGCATAAAATGCACTCTGAAAGCTAGAAACAGGTGTCATTTTACCAGTTAAACTAGCTTTTTCTGTAATAACGTTATTAATGAGGCATCTTTAATTAGAATGTTCTACATTTATACTAAGATTCTACATGCATTTTGGCTTGTATGTTCAAAAGTTGGCTGATGGATCTAATGCTAATTTTCTGATATGTTTATGTTCCCATTCTGTAGAAAATATGTTTGTAAATGTATTTCTGATATAGGGTAGATTTTAATGTAGTTATTCTTTTAATGATATTTCTTTATTTTGTTAGGGCGTTACCAAGGGAACAATTTCAATGCACACACATGTTTCATATGAACACAGTTTTGATCAAACATCGGAATTGTGCCGCTCACAACGTCATTAAATAGTATATGTATTTTAACTTCGAAACTCAGATGACCAAAATACCATCAGACCAATGCACCTACATCTTCAGCAATGTTATCACATTTGCCTGGGGTCTTACCAAGATTTATACTATTTACTCCACCTTCTAATTCACAGTTAGAATATAGTCAGTTGAAAAACACTTTGTTCGTTAGCAGTAGTATTTAAAAATGTAAAATGTAAAGACAATATTTGGACAACATTTAAAGAAGAAGTATGTGCAGATGTAGAAAGGTTTATTTTGAATCAATAATTCATCAACGTTAATTGTTCAACCCAATTAGATTATCAAAAATATTTTATCTTATTTTATTGAATTTCCGTTAACATTCTTACAACATGTGTCCAAATGGTCCACACTATCCAATCAACAATATATGTCTGAGTTATAGTATATTGTTTTCTCAAAAAGAAGATATTGAAAACAACAATGATTTCAATTTACTTCCTGGTCAAAAATGCAAATATCTTTCTTAAAATTAAAGCAATCAACAACAAGCCTCAAAGCATTCTGGCAAATAAAACTTATCCTATTCCTAAACCAGTTTTGGTCTTGAATACGAATACGTTTCGAACGTTATAGGAAAAAATGATTAAACACCTTAACATGTTTATAACGATACCAGTATTTTGCTTGCTAAATATTTTATATAAAGAAAACATAAAAATTGACCTTTGGAAAATATCATGCTTTGATCTTGCAATGTAGCGATTCCTTTATGTACACGCCTGAAGAACGCCTCTGAGCTTTATCGCATAAATGCTCGGGAAGAGAAGTTAAAACTTGTATGAACCCAATACAATTTTGGAGAAATTTTTAAAATTTCGAGAGGTTTATTTTCAAAATTTTGGCCAAACAAAGTGAAATAAGACATCTTAAACCATGGCTGAAAGGGGACATGCATATATATGTAGAGATGATTTATTTCGCGGTAAAACAAAACCTATTTCGTTTGCGCATTTAAGAAAAAACTGAGAATGAACCCAATATTAATGATGTTTATCGTGGTTTTTAACCTTTGAATACTAGGGAATGTGATAGGCTTATGGATATTACTAACGCTGAACATACGCGAAAATAATTCATATATTCAGAAAGAAATGTAACTAACTGATCATGAATATATCAATAGATAGTTGTGTAAAACCCGTTGTATCACTGATGTTCATTAGTCATTGTTCACATATGTAACTAACTGCACATTTTGCTATGTTCTTCTGGTGAAGGACAAACCACAAGTCCCAAACCGTTTATTGATTTTGATGAAGCGCAAATTCCAAACGTCAAAAGACGAACAAACGGACAGTTAACTAACCAAGATACGTCATATGCAGATAATTGGGGGTTTAAAAAATATCTATGTTTTATAAAATAATTTACTCTGGAAATCAACAAAGTTAACCTTAAAACGGCTTGCAACGGGTCGAAATAAGGCTTAAATAATTTGACTAAGAAGAATGTTCAAACATATATTTGGTATATATAATCGTTTGGTCATTATTTGAAGATATCTAAATTTATGGTAAGCTAATTTCTAGAGTTATTACCTAATACGTATCAGTTAAGTGCATAAATAATGAAAATTTTCAGGTAGAAAAACGGCTTGGAGAAAAAATGAGACACACGTAATTAGACAATGTATATGTTGATATAATACTTGACAATTGTTCGATAATTCTTGGACAAGGCTCTGTGCTTTGTTTTTGTCGAGGTACTATTAAATTGTACGGGTACAAATACTGTTACTATGCTCAGATACCTTCATATTAATATACCGTCATAAAGTCACACAAAAAACAAGAACATGTCTGTAAAATTGGTAATTTTGATAAAATAACGAGAAACATACAGAAAAAGGACGAACTCAGAAATAAGACATGGTGTGATCAATGAAAGGTCTGGAATCAAATCCGAAATGTCAATTAGTATTCGTTAAAGCCTCATGAGGATCGACATAGCTGCTAAACAACATAATAAAACAATTTTTGTATTCCAAATAACCAAATACGATTTCAAAAATACAACAATAGATCACATAATTTGTTCGAATGCAAACATCTAAAACATTCAATAAGCTCGAGAAATACAAAAAAAAAAAAATATTTAATATTAAAGAAAGCGTTCTGGGTGAAAATTAGAAAGTCTTCGAATCAGGCTGCACGAAATTGATTATATGTTTAACGTAATCTGACTGGAAGGTGAAAAATAAGCTAATACACAAATAAATAAATAACTTTCAGGTTGTATAAACTTTTATGTTTATAAGTTTTGCAGATGAAGTGCTCGCGCTTCGTCTACAAAACAATGCGTTCATTTGGAGTTAATACCTTCTAACAAATTGAACATATGCGGCACCAACGTTATCCGTTTTGTATGTAAAACACAAATTTCCTGTCAAGCGTCGTTTATATGATTTGTTTCGAAAAAAATATGATTGTCGGTATGATTCGAACCATCACAGCAGAGGTTCATATTTTTTCAGTGATTTCTTTCAGGGCTTGATTTCGAACCGTCTTCATTCCGCTAGACATAGAAAACCAGATGTAAATATATATATAATTGGACTTGTGTATTCCTTAAAACATCACATAATTTAAGGATGTCCAAAAATGATATTTTATTATAAATACCACAACAAATGGGCTTTCCTGTTTTAAAATAAAACAGTCAGAACATTTTGTTGGCAATATTTTGACAAACAAAGATTTCAGTCACACATTCAAGAAGCAAATAAAATGTTTGAATTGTTTAGAATAGTAGCAATAGCATCACATTAATATCTTTCAAAAGCAATACGTTCTTTATCCAAAACGAACGTTGACAGCAGACGAGTGGTGGACTGATCTCATGCAGACGACATTACACTCGACCTCCTTTACACAGCAATCCTCTCGACGAAGACCATTAGTCTTTTGACACGTTTAGTTTGAGCAAGAACAGCTCCCTAATGAATAAAAAATTTGCAGAAGAATGTCTGTCTTGGAAAATTAATGGAGCTACATTTCAGAATTATATGAGGACAGTGACAGCGCTGTATTCCCTTACAATAAGATTTTGGTGGTAGACAAATTATATGCGAGGACTATTAATTACGCCTTCAGTTTTTTTTTCTTCTCATTTTAGAACGCTTCGATGTTTGCAATAGCTGAAGAGAAAAATAATAAGCATTCGCACGCAGCTGCCGATTGAATACTTTTAGACGTTACGAAACTGAATGGGAATGAATTGTACTTCGATATAACTCTGAAATAAATATCCAGCCAATTAAGATGTCCTTGTCCTTGTCAACTTATTATTAAGGCCCAAATACTTTCCATCATATTGTTCTGGAAATGTCGTCGAAATATTTGCTACTAAATCCTGCAGTAATATCATGCTTAGGACGGTGGCTATATTTGACATTTATGGCATTACTTAAATCAGAAAATGTCTATTAAAATAAAATTATTGCTGTCAATGCCTAGGTATTGAATTAAGGGAAATATTCATAAAGTACATGTGTACTCATATGCATTTTGCAATAAACTCTTAAACTTTATGAACATGAAGGTTGTAATAAAGCATAAGCCTATGTGACCTTGAATTATTAAAGATGGCTTTACAATGCTTTAGCAGGCTTTGCTTTCCTAATCAACTGTGCTCCAAGTTTTTCAAATAAGATTGATAAAAAGCTTTAAAACAATTTACCATCAATAAAATAATGACGTAAGTAATAAAATCCCAGCAATTTTTATTAAACACTTGCGTCCTTCCCGATAATTTTTGATGATCTTTAATGTGAACTATAAACCGTTTTACAGTATTTTTCTGATGAAATTAGTATTAAGTTCACCGAATGCTATTAGATCTACGCTAGTTATAAGATGAAACGATGCATGCATATGTTATTAAATATCCAGGCGGTACAAGAAGCAGGCGTATCTACTACAGGAAGTGTATGCAACTATTTTCTTTAGGTATTTCTTTACTCAGCACATTTGGCATTTCATTTGATCTCTTTGTTCTTATTTGAACACAACGAATTTGCACAGCCTTGCTCGCTCGAATTTACACATTTATAACTTTCTTAATAATTATATTTTAAAATTTCAGAAACAAGGCCAGTAGTCGAAATTTCAAACATAAACTCAGTTCAATGGCAAAGGGTAAACGCAAATGACGATGAACAGTAAAATAAACATTCACAAAACAGGAACATAAAAAAAAACTTCACCAAAATACCCTCCATTTATAATATAAAAATGGTGTTTATCAAGACTGCCATGGCATTAGAGAAAACAACTGAAAAGACGAGGAACAGCATTGGATAAACACTGAAAGTTTCCAATATACAGCGATGATAAGGAGAAATAACAATGGTTGAAGGCCGACCCCACCCACCCGAGCCGATTTGGTACGCCGGACCACGGGCTATTATCGGCAGTATTTCGGATGCCGACTTTAGATAAAGCCAGAATCTGATAACTGTTGATGGAATTATTATTTTTTTTAGTTTTAATGCATAATCATGTTCAACTTATTTGACTGTAATGATCAAAACAACAAAAAAACACTTAATCTGTGTACAGATAAAAAATGAGATATTTTAGCTATTAATTTGAAGAAAAAAAACACAATTTTTTTTTTTATTAAGGCTATATGTTTTCATCTGTTAGTATCATACTAGGTTCATTACTCGGGAATAGGTTTACAACTGTTATGAACATGACCCTAGAGGTATCTGTGTGCATTTTTTGTTTAGGAATGTCTTAATTTTATTTTTAGCGACGGCGGAGAGTTGGCATCCTGCAGGTTAACATGGTAGCAAAGACAACAGCCCCGATGGCCTTCGATTTCTTAACCCATGACTAAATCTTATTATAGGTATTTTTACTGTTAAACACATATAACTATTGACTTTAATGTTTGAAGTAGGTTATGTACATATATTAGGCATTATCGCATACTGTCCATTATAGTCACCAAAGGTCAAGGTCATTTCGAGGCCGAAATGTTGATTGAAACTACATGGTGCGAACCCAATATTCCAAGATGGTTCAATCAAATGCGTTAAACTTAAAAGTTGAAAAACATAATTACATCAACCTATATTGCGCGCCTTTAAAATGTACCTTTACTATGTAATTCAAATCTTTAATCAAAGAAATCATAAGGCAACCCGAGTCGAAAATTAATGTCTGCGTATCAAGTAACCAAAATATTGATATTTTCCTACACTGATTCTAACTGGTCATCAACTAACCTTTTACTTCAATAATAACGACCAAAACCAATTATTATTATTGCCATTATAAGTTATGTATGCATTAGTTAAATTGGATTGTGAAACATATTGCTGACGTTTCTTGATGGTATTGTTTAAACCATAACATAATTAGTTAAGATAAAAATTGTGATAAAACATTCACCACATAAAAGATGTGTATATTATTTGAATAAAAACCATTCCAGTAAAAGCATTTTTACAAATAAATCATTTTCACAGCGTTGTGTAGATGAAAGATGGAAGATATTCCACTCCGACCCATGGCAAAAGTATCGTTATATAAATTTAAATACACCTTGTGTCCGTTAAATATCTGCATCCAGTTGGGATACCTTTTTTCCACTCCGACAAATGGACGATATCTATAATAATTTCCAAGAAACGTTACGAATTGATTTCGTTATCAGGTGCCTTTAAAATGCTTTTAACACCATTTTGACATAAATTCTCAATAAAATATGTCTGTGTATTTATCTTTACTGCTTCTGGAAATGAACGAAATACTCACAGTTATTTTCCACAAACAGTTTCTAAATTTTCGGAAAGAAACGACGTTTATGCTTTATGTTTTATTGTCTCGTTCACAATCCTGTCAAAATAGTGTGAATTATGATTGCAACTTTTTTTATTTCGGCGAACGATGAGCGTCCTTAAAGATGTGTTTATAACACTGTTATTTTTAAATGGTCAAGCATCAAACAATAACCTCCCTTTTTGAAGACCGTCGTCTGAAGCAACATGGAAACCTTGTTTTGTGGCAATATTTAAAACCCATATTTATTATATCTCGCTTCAAATGACACCATATTAATGTTTTCAAGCTGCATTCAAAAAATAATGCTGCACTATTTAATGACCGATTTGACTATTTACATAATCTGAATCACTGCGTGCATATCCATGACAACCACGAATTATCACATATCTATACGCAAATTCTTTTCACTACGCACTAAAGAGTTCCAGCGAAAAAAATACGTTTTAATTTTATTCAACTTTAACTTTATTTTGTTTATCTGAGGTGGGAGTAAAAGCATCTACGATAGCCGCTGGGGTGAACTTTTTTTACACTCCATGCAATGGAAGATCTCTGTTTAGTTCCTCTCATGATTGCTTCATTACGGTATTGTAGATTTATGTCGTTTGCCCGCCTTAACCCAAAGTCGACACCAAAAATGGAATTATTTAATTAAAACATATAAAAAAAAGTTACTGTTTTAGGAAAATGTATTTGATACGTGTCACTCTAATCTCATTAAAAAAAATTGTACTGCTCCTTCTGAATTAAATTCGTGGCCCGTGCTTTTCATTAGCTCAAAAATTGCTACGAATTAATTCCCGTGTTTTTGAAGCACCAAATGAAAATATGTCCCACCATGTATATTTACACAAATATTAATCAGGTTTCTTTTCGGAAGATGATTTGCCAATATCATTAATCATATGAAAAAATGGGGTTTGGCGGAATACAAAATAAAACAAAAATTCAACTATAGAGACAGACAAAACAAGAGACGAAACAAGAATGTGTACAATCAAACGATCGCCCGTATTCGGAATTTGTAGCGTTTCATTTATTGTTTGTGAAAGGGGATAAGGGTAAAGATAGAAGTTGATTTCATGTCGATATGGCTATCACGTACCTAGACCCTGGAGAGCTTTTATAGCGACGACGACAAAGTTTTGAATTTACTGATTTTCGGATATGCCTACCTCGTTAGCGAGCATGAAAATACCTTACTAACAATGCGATATGTTACACATACAAGGCCCGTGTTCGTAAGCGAACTAGAACATAACCTACTTGTAAAGAGATATTACACATACAAGGCCGGTATTCGTAAGCGAGCTAGAACATACCTTACTAACAATGCGATATGTTACACATACCTAGCCCTTGTTCGAAAGCGAGCTAGAAATACCTTTCTAGGCTTATGTTTCAAATACATGGGCCGTGTTCGTAAGCGAACGAGAGCATACCTTACAAGTAAAGCTTTGAGGAACACTATCATGGTATGTAATCGTAAGCGGAAAAGAACATGCTTTACTTGTAAAGCTGTATGTTTACCTTTTCAGACATGTGATCGTAAGTGGGATAGAACTTTACAAGTAAAGCTATACACTACCCTTTCCTAGCCTCTGATCGAAAGCAAGCTAGAACATGCAATACTAGTAAAGTTATACGTTATTTATACATGGCTTGTTAGGGTCAAGCCATAATCATGTCATTAAAAGGCGCATGCAGATCTTTATAAACTCAATAACAACTACATGTCCACTAGCGAAGCATTATGCTTCAGTTACATTGCTTCCTTAGATGTTCGTAAGAGATCTAGAGCCCATTTGCTCTATAATTTAACGACTTTTACAAACAGAGTAGGGGTAAAGTTTATTAGAAATTCGAGTTTTAAAATAACAGCCTAAAATGGTATCATATATATCATCTGAATATGGGTCCAATAATTTTAATTAAAATCTAGCTGGCATAGGCGGATACCTACGATACACTGCTGCGCTTTACTTCGTTGTATACGATGGTCGATTTGGGTAGGAAACCTCCCAATTATAAATATGTAATGAGGCATTTTTAGTGGTTCCACAAGGAAATATGACTCTCACATATTCACATTCACTCATACTAATGATTTCCCATAGAAAAAGTATTCAGGCAAAAGCTTGAATTGAGCTCGGATCACCTTTTTCGGCGAAAGCTTGAGTATAACTCAGTCCGCCTCTTCACTACAAATTTTAAACTTAGACCACTCAGATGCATAGATAACTGCCAAGCAGGGTTATTGGATAGTATATAATTGTAATATATGTTTTCCCACGGCGCGTATGCAGTGTAACGATAGAAAGCCGTGGTTGCCGACGATGACGAGCTAGCTTATTTTGTTTTTCAACCAGTATTTATTTTGGAGAGTAATACATAAATCATGAGCATTGAAACTGACAAATAATAAATAAATATAATAAAGAGTAAATTCAATTATAATAAAAACATTGCTTACACTAGACTACATTCTACAGATTGAAGTAAGAAGTACGAGAACAAATAGTTCTTCCGTGTCTCTCTTTTTTTTTTTTCAGGAACGGTTTCCACCGCTTGCTTTTTTAAGATATAAACGTGCATTTTTTTACAAAATATAAAATTTCGCTTTTTCTTTTTTGAAAGACGCCATCAAGAAGCCACAATCCATTATTTATTGGAAAGTCTGGACAATTTGACACAATACATTCATATTGTCGAAATACTTGTGCGTAAAATTTCAGATTGGATTTCGACAAATCTCTTATAATAAACTACATCGTAAAATTAACGCCATTTCTTACTAGTGTTTGAAAATCGGACTTCATTTGCTATCGATAATCGAATCGAATCGGACCATGCACTTCGGTTTACTATTGGACAATAATCTAATCGATAGTTCAAAATATCAGTGTAAGGAATTTATTTTTTATACATAGTATCATCATGATTATTTAAATGGTTAAACCTGGATTCAGTAAGTGTCATGCTATGATAATGCTTTTTACAAGAGTAAGTAAATATCCATAACCTTTTTTTGTCTTTAATAACTTAACGAAAAGATATAACCAAACAAAACATACCTAATAATTGCACATCAATTTCAAAATGATGCACATCGCATCATGTAAGTTATCTTAGCATTTTATCCATGTAAAAGCATATTAAATATTTGATAACCAGCTTAACATTCAATAACCTGTTATATTGAACATTTCATTAGAATATCTTAATTTCAAAAAACTATCACAAAAGAAGGAAATTAGTTAATTACGAACGGCACCAAAAAGGTTTCAAAAACAGGTTATTGAAGAAGAGTTTTCTTATATATATAAACGCATTTGTGTAAGAGAGTGACCACCCTTGTTAAAATAAATTCAACAAGAAATTACTTGAAAGAAGTTGACTTTTGCTCGACTGTGCCACAAAACAAAAAACATACGTAGTTACCGGAAAAAGCATTAGCGACATCAATTTTGGACAACCACTATCGATTATCGCCGACATACCATTGTCAGCGACGATTTATCGATTGTACTCGATAATCGTTTCATCACTATTTCTAACTATACCAAACCAAGATGTAACATAGGTTTTATGTTTAGCTCTTGGGAAAAAGTGTTCATCAAAACAAAATTGAAATAATAATAAATAATTTTGGAATGTTTTAATTTCGTATTGTGGAAAAAATCTAATAGCTGTTTTGTCAGTCATTTTATGACAATGATTTATTGATAATATTTAATTCTTATCTATTTTATTTTATTAATTGACGATTGAATTACTTCCTAAATTGTTGATTTCTTTATCAGTTGAAATGGATTTTGGTAATGGCATAGACTGAGCTAGATCTTTTCCATGGAACGTCGGCATTATTAACTAAATGAAAAATTACTTCCACCATCAGAGGAAGATAACAACGATTATGTGGCAATACTTACGGCAATTTCATGTATTATAGTTTATGGTTTAAGAAGCGATATAGACTGCCTTTTCATGTAACTTTAAAATTAAAGAATTTTCTCTTGTGTATAATAAATAGTCTATTTTAAAGTCAACTTTTCTTCCATGTACGTGCCTCCAGTCAGAGAGAAGGCTGCGAGAATTATCTTTCCATGGTAAAATGCTGTTTTCTAGTTTAAGCTTAAATCACCAACGGTGTATGTGGTTGTTGATAAATTTCATACAGAACTAGGCATTTATAGCTGATATTAATTATATTAGCAGAAAAGCACGTATATAATTATAATTATTACTATTTAGATACTTATATGGCATCCACTTGTTAACCAACTATAGCTTATTTTTGTCAGTTTGAAAACATTTTCCTACCACTGAAATAACTAACGGAAAATAGTTCGAGAAGAGCCGGGCAGGAAAATCAGAAAATGATTCGACTGTCCTTTATAACTTAATTTCGAATGACAAGTACGTCACAAGTATAGACCTCGTTTGAGAAATGTATTACAAGAACTGTGAAAAAAAATACACAAAGAGCAGCTTAATTAAACATGCTTGAGAGATGCTAGACCTGTGTTTGCACTAGTGTTAATTTATGTAAGCTATAATCAACATTCAAATTTTCTTACGAAAACATTTACACTCATCATCGTAAAGGTATATGTGGTGCGTCGAAAATCGCGACATGGCTGTTTTTCAATTACTTAATTTAATTACCGTAACAAACAACCATAATACTTTGCATATTTGTTCAAGATGGTTTGAAAGTATTTTTGTGTAAAGAGAAAGACATTGGTTTGTTGTTGTTTATCATTTGCGCAATTTATCACTAGCCTTCCGTTGCTAAACTTTTAAGTATATAGCTCACAAAAAATGCAAGTGAATAATATTATGTATTTCTTCTGTATTTATTTGTTTTCAATTTAGAACATTGATTTAAAATACTTAAGGCCTTCATGATTTGCAGTACAAACGTTAAAAACTATTTTGAGTGCCGTCAGGCTGCGATTTGTAGTGCTCAACAATACATTTTGACTTACATGAATGTTTAATTGAAGAATTTATATCTGGTTTATAGGATGTATTTTCTTGATTCGAATACTGTCAAATAAAATAATGTGACACATTTAAGATTTTCCTGGGTTTAAGAACCATGTACTGGTTCATGTACGTGACAATAACAAGTTATTACAGGTTATTGTTTACTTGTAATCCTTGTGTCGTAAAATATCCTGCACTCGAGTGTGGGTACCTTTCACCTCGACCCATGATAGAAGGATCCTTACTCTCTCGTTTGCGATATGTTAAGGACAGCCTGTTAACCTCGTTTCAGTAAAGTATTCCGCACTCGAGTTTGGATACCTTTCACCTTGACCCATGGTAGACGAATCCGTACTCTCGTTTGTGATATGCTAAAGACACTCTGATAAAAGAAATAACATTCGTGGTGTGTTATTCCCTCGTTCATATTCATGTCAATATAATGCGACTTATAAGACAATTATTCCAACTTTTTTTTTCATTCTTGAGGCGAACGATGGACGTCCTTATTGACATTTTTAAAACACGGATATTCTTCAAAGGATTCACCTGCGCCCATACTTTATCATACTGTCCATTCCTTCATCTTTTAGTCTGAACATATGATAGATTCTTATTTAAAAAGGGCCTTGGCATAATTCTCTCAAAAGATATGCATAAGTCTAACTGTTAAATTTGTGTTGAACCTTAACCAATGTCGATATTGAGCTAGAAAACATATATGGTAACACTAGGCTTGCGGAAACGGCTTTTTGTATTAATATCTCAAACAGTGATCTTTATGAATCTTTGATTTCGTTCATTCTGCTTCTTCGTCGCGAAGTTTCAATGACATTAATGAGACATATAAGAGTATTCAGTGTTCACTATTTTGTGTCAATCAGGAAACCATACATCCTAACCTGGATATCTTACCAATGAAATATGGCAATACAAGGGATTGTGGATATGTCTCTTTTATCTAATAAGTTTAAGTATTAGTCTTCTTTTCATTATCATTCAGGCCACAATAAAAATACGTTTCCTTTCATTTTAAGATATATTTTATTTTTCCGTGCATTGGTTGTATTCCACACATGTACATACATGATGGTTACAAAAATGATAAAATTGTTGACAATGATGCCTTCTCAGCCGTATGATATGTGCATAAGATAAACATATTATTAAATGAGATTTGTGTGGGCAAAACAAGTTCGAGGTTAACGCCGATCTTGTCACTATGTCAGTTTCTATAAAACTTTAAAATATACCGCTAAGATTGTACGATTTCACACATACATAAAGCTTTTAGGGTCCAATTTAAAACATGTTTAAGAATTCGTTTTAAAAAACGTTGTTAATCTGGTGTCTGAAGGAGAGTCCGGGGAAAAACTGTAGTTTCGTCTGATGACTCGCACTTTACATATGTGCATAAGTTGTTTAACTTCACATCTGAACTGTTTGGTCGAGGCATAGAATATGAACACACTGAGTGCGTGGTGTGAAGCTCCGAAGATTTCTATGATCATCCGACATCCCCAATAGCGAATGAAAGCTATTTTCTGGGGATCATGGGTCATCTCCGCCAGTGGCATTAAGGCCCCAAAGCTGAATACATCAAAATTGTGGATTGTGTACATAATTGAAATTGGTAGCTGAGTTAAAATCCTGAAGAAAGAAATACTCAGAAGAGTTTTTATGGCTGGTTTTCTGGCTTTTCCGTTCTTGTGAATCTGCGAATGCCTGTCATTTGAACTTAATTGAGAACGCTGCTTTAATGTACGGCTGGTCTGTGCAAGCACAATTATATTCATAATAAGGGATGTTACTGGAACAATAACGAAGATAAAGCTTTCGGTCATGTATGACCATATTTCATAGAAATCTATATATTGCAAGCTTATTTCACAAAATCCATCCCCATCAACTTCCCAAAAGAGTCCTTGTGGTAGGGTCAAGGTAACAACGAGTGTGGCAATGATGATGATCACTTTTGGTGCTCTCTTATGTTTACTGAACCGCTCTCCCTGAAATGGTCTCACAATGGAAATGAGTCGTTCTGTCGTAAATCCAAGAACAAGCAACTGGCTTGCGTACTGAGGAATGAGATTTAATATGTTCCATAACTGGCATATGCCCGTTACACCAACCGATTCTAATCCCCAGTAATACTTGAGATAGAAAAATACGTGCAAAACGTGGTATCCTATGTCACAAAACGTTATGCTGACGAGATACAATGCAGATGAATTGAGTTTCTTCATGTGGGATTGAGTCCAAATCCTCATTGAGATTATGTTTCCTATTACTCCAATTGTGTACCACAAGATGTGGACCACACGTCCTAGCATCACTATAGGGTACAGATGGAAGAGTGTAATGGCGTATATTGGTGGGACCCCGCCGTAGTCACGCTTATACCAGCTATGGTCCACCCACGTGACGTTATCCACCCCGGAAGTGTTTTCAACAGAGTAGGTCACATCCATATTTCAATCTGAAACAAAATTAACAATTTCATTATATTGAATACTTTGCAAACATGAACGACATGGTTGTGTTCTTTCTTCTTTCTTCTTTTACATTGATATACTGTTCATGTTTTTATATCTTAGTTGACTGGATATGGTAATAAGTTATGGTGAATATGATATAATTAATTATAAAATCATTTATTTATTTCATGGAAATAAATTAAAACATTACCTATTAGCATATCACATCCCGAGGATGGTGGAGATAAACACTTATATTATTACAATATTGCAAAAATAGTGTTTTTCATTAAAAATCAAGTCTAAATAAAATGTAAGTTCAGAACTTAAAACATTTCTTAAAATCTGTACATACTTAGTTTAAGGTCAAAATAAAATGCATTAGAAAGTTTAAGACTTATTACTTTTCCCCCAATTTTGTTGTGAACTGCCAAAGGAAATATGTCTAAGCATGCACATTAACACAATTTTAAATCTCGCCTAATTTTTGGATTTTTTTTTGTCGAAAGTAAACCAACGTCATTAATCATACGAAAGAAAATGAGTTTTGGCAGAATAAAAAAAATCATAAAAAGAACCGTACAGGGACAGCCAAAACAAGGAAAAACACGATTGATTACAATCAAACGACGGCCCGTATTTTGAAGACTGTAGCGTCTTTATTTATTATTAAAAGGGTAAAGATGAAATTCAAATACGCGACAATTGCAAACACGTAACAATGACTCATAGAAGATTTTTAATACACTTATGAACCTTCTACTTTGCAAAAGTCGTTTGAATGACCTTAACATAAAAAAATTCAAAATTTCATTTTTTTTTTGAGGTTCAATAATTAGCAAGCATGATACACACATTTGTTGCAACATGTGATGCTGTAATTTGAAGTTGGGCAAGTATTAAAAGAATTGAATTAATTGTGGTACATCTTATTCCGGAGTAAGAGTGTATTTTTAATTTGGTACAAGTATATCAACAGCTATGTCTTGTCCTTGTGGTTTTAGGTGTATATAAAGTCATTGTAGCGGTTATGACAACCATGAATCTTAATTGAAATTCAAGTTATGTTGCAGTCTTTTATTATATATGAATATCATAATAATTGTCATGCGTTTCAAAACGAATTTGTCATTATATGAAGTATAACGCTTTAATTAAACGTTTCATATCTTATATTCTTTCTGAATGTTGTGTGATATTAACTTTGGTGTTGATCAATCTCTATTATTGCATCTTAAGACCAATGGTTTCATCAAACTGACCAGTTGATCGTGAAGCAATGTTTTGAAAGTCTTTCTTATTTCAAACTATGCTTCTAACGAGTCAACATGTATCTTACAGTTACAGTATAGTATTATCTGAGATTAGCATTATAGTTCTTTGTACTTAAAGAATGAGCGAAACATTGTTTTGGCACGTTACAGTAAAGTGCCCCAACAGAGGAACATTGAAGCTTAATAAATAATATTTTCGCGTTTAATTTTTAATGAAAGCCAATTTATTATCATCAATAGGCGTATAGATTACGCCGTATCACATGGAAAGCTAAAGTATTAAAGCTGTTATTCCAGATATCACCGTAGATACAGATAGTTTGATTTTCTGTTCCGAAAGAGCTTCTGAACGTATTGATAACTAATAAGTCTCACCAATCATAGTTGCATAGTTTAAATTCATTTTAGCAAAATTCCATTGTGATCCAGCTTAATACTGCTTTATTAAATGAATAAGTCCCTTTTGCTAAAGAATTCTAGACATCAAATTTTATTCACTGTTATGTGTCGATCAAAATCATTAACAATATAAAACCATTTAAAGGAGAATTTCCCCATATCTCATCCGATATTTTAAGGCGTATTTCACCATGTCTAATCTGATATATTAAGGAGAAGTTCCCCCTATCTAGTCTGCTATTTTAATTAATAATTCCCCATATCTCGTTTGATGTTTCAAGAAGCATTTCCTTATATCTCGTCTGATAGGTTAAGGAGTATTTTTCATTATATCGGCTGATATTTAAAGGAGTATGCCTCGTATGTTGACAGATTTGTAAATGAGTACTTCCCCATATACCGTATCGTCAATGTGGCAGTTTTAACGACAATTGATGTGAAGGATAATTTATGTGTTCTTCCGATATAGCTTACGTGACAGTAATGATTTTCAGAATGCTTAAACGAAACCGGAGAATCATTACTGACAACGTAACATTAATAATATGGTTTTATGTCGCTTTAGGTTTGATCAATGATTATGATTGGAATTTGTCCTCTCTTAAATATATATCCCAAAAACGAATATTGTAACGTTTCAATTAATTTGTATACTTTAATATTCGAATAATTCAGTTAAAAGCGACATGCATCTTTTAGAAATATCAATGCAACGAAATCTCATTATTTCAAAATTAGAGAACAATTGTTGAAATAAATTGTCTGACATATAAAATACTTCTACAACAACTCCTCCTGCTGCTTCAACTCCAGATATTCTACAATGGTTTGATATTAGGTATTTAGCGAGTTGTTATAATTATAATACAATAACATTGATAACACGTTTTTAAACATGGTCAAGCCAATATTTTGAAAAGAACTGTTTGTCTATACTAAAAATTAATCTCAATTACATGTGATGTTCGTGTCTGGAAGGACCCTTCGTCTGATTAATTTCCAATTATGTAACATTTTAGCAACTTTCAGGCTACTAGGACCATATACATTCCAAACAGCATCCAACCTCCAATAGTTGAAAGCTGACGACTTCTATATGGATTGAAAACATTTTAGAGTAGTCTTGGAATGTTTGACAACCTGTCTGTTTAAGTATGTTCACTATAACTGCTCCGTCTATAACTAAGCCGTTAATTGGAGAATGTTCAAGAGCGGATTGTGAATGACGTTCAAGACAATGCGCAAGGTCCGACATGATACCAAATCAGAGATTTCCAAAATGTGACAATGAAGAATAAAAAGTAGAATTATCATAGGAAAATAATTATTCAAGGGTACCATCTTGACATGAATCATACATCATGGAAAAGAGAGAACAATCCTTTTGAAGATAGCAAATATGAAGCCTTTCATTAGATTGTTTTTTTACTCTGTCTACTAAAAAGAGGGAACTTTTTTGTCTAATGGTACGTGTAAGTAATTTTTCTTTCCTTTCTGAGAACTCAGCTACAATCATTGTGTACTGGTCCTTGTCCATTTGTACGATGTTCTTCATAGTATCGATAAGATTAGCATCAACAATATTTATTGTATACGTAACTCTTGAAGTAGAAGATCCCAACGGGTCATTGAATGCATATGATTCGACATACTAAACCTTTTAAAATATTGTAAATGTTATAAACAAATGTCTTCCTTCACTTTGAACACATGTAAATAGGTCACTCTAGAGTCACCTTGACCAAATACTTGAACCATTATTTATGATATTCTTTATACATAAAGTACTTGCTTTAAAATGCAATTAACAGTTGCATAATTTATCCCACATTAAGTTGTGTACTCATATTTTCAGATTTCAACGTTATTTTCAATGACTTTGCGCCATATACTGTACTGTGCTACTTGGCATGACTTCTACTACTACTACTACGTCTACTTGGCATGACTTCTACTACTACTACGTCTACTTGGCATGAATTCTACTACTACTACTTGGCACATATCATCTTGGTATACCTGAACAAACCTGCAAAGTCATATAAATCATTTCAGCTCTACGAAGGGAGTCTATTTTCTTAGGCATAAATCAGTACTAGTGCCTTTTTTTCTTTTTTTGCCGGGGGGGGGGGTGCAAAGCAAATACCAGTACATTAACCTTTTCACAGTGTGGTTCGGGAATCCGAGCAATTACCAGCATGTTAACCTTTCCGCGGGCTAGTTCGATGATTCGAGCAAATGCCAGCACGTTAAACTTTTCGTAGTATAGTTTGGGAATCCGAACCAATACCATTACATTAATCTTAACATAGTGCAGTTCGGGAATTCCTGTAAACACCATTACATTAACCTTGCTACAGTGTAGTTCGGGAATCCGACCAAATATCAGATCATAACCTTGCCACAGTGTAGTTTAGGAGACCTTGTGTTTGCTTTAAAATGGCCTTCCCATTGAAGTAGCGCCTAAACAATGACACCTTGGGTTTGCTTTAAAAATGGCCTTCCCATTGAAAAGGCGCCTGAATAAAGTCAACGTGGGTTGCTTTAAAAATGGCCTTCCCATTGAAGTAGCGCCTGATCAATAACACCTTTGTTTTTCTTTAGAAATGGCCTTCCCATTGAAGTATCGCCTAAACAATGACACCTTTGGTTTGCTTAAAAATGGCTTTCCCATTGAAGTAGCGCCTAAATAATGACACCTTTGGTTTGCTTTAAAAATGGCCTTCCTATTAAATTAGCGCCTGGAAAAGGACACCTTTGGTTTGCTTTAAAATGACACCCATTTAAGAAACGCCTGAACAAGGACACCTTTGGTTTGCTTTAAAATGGCCTTTCCATTGAGGTAGCGCCTTAACATGGACACCTTTGATTCGCCTAAACATGACCTTCCCATTGAAGTAGCACCTCAACAATGACACCTTTGGTTTGCTTCAAAAATGGCTTTTCCATTGAGGTAGCGCCTAAACAAGGACACCTTAAGTTTGCTTTAAACGTGGCCTTCCCATTGAAGTAGCGCTTGAACAAGGTCAGCTTTGGTTTGCTTTAAAATTGACCTTCCCAATGATATAGCGCCTTAACAATGACAGTTTTGTTGTAAAATGAACCTAAAAAAGTGTATGATTAAGGAATGAGACGTGGTATTAACATCGAGATAAAAACTTTATCAGAGTGACTGTCTAAAATGACGATGAGGTTATTAAAACCTCGTATCAATTCTTAGTAACAAAGACGGACGTACTTTTTGAGACACATATGACGCATATATTGTCCAGAAAACAAGAAAATTCCCTTACTATCTGCTACTTTTGTCTTGATTTGATCATTGGGGACAAGACGTCTTTAGGAATTAATTATCGCATACTTCAGAATTATTGTTCCAAAACAGGGATCAAACCACATAATTGGTTTAAGCTTTGGTTGATCAAAGTCCAAAGACAATGGAATGTCATTTTCATTATGCATTTATGACTGTTTTATTCACAAGCAAGTAGACTTAAAGGCCTAGTTTAAAGAATGTTGGGCATGATAATCCCCTGCTGTGCATCTCCTATTTATTGCACTGGTGTCACAGTAGGGGCAATTTCCTGTGTGTTTGTTTATTGGCTCAGGACAATTTAGGTTTAACACTTTTCGAGTAGAAATTCTTGATGTCTCACTAAAACATACAAACATTATTCATAGCTAATGTATTTATAAATTAAACCAATTGGAAATTAATAATAAACAAGTAAGAGAGATAAGCTTTTCAAAAAAAAGTTATTTATCATATATATGTAAATGCATTTTAAAAGCATGGTCAGCATTACTATATCCAAATTGTGAAGCACCCTGGTTAAATCCTTTTAATGGGCTATTATATATAATATAAATCTTTTTTTTAATCAAAGGAATTATAATTATTATATTATAATCATTTGAAGACAACAAAAACAACAACAACTAAAAGTCAAGATGTATTGTCCATTTCTATATACAACTTCACAGCTGGAAACTCAGATTGGAGATCTGATAAGCAGCAGTTTAATCTATGACCTCGAATTGCAGAACAAAATACAGTAATTATACGTCATTACCAAATATTCATTTCACGTGACTTTCTGAAATGCCTCATAAGTCTTTGCTAATGATTTGAATTTACAACTTAAAAAGGTTTAAATAGCTTTCCCGGTAATGCATCAAAACACTTATTATCTTTTCTTTTTACTCGATGACATCGAAACTGCAGAACAAAATACAATTATAGTATAAAAATGCTTTGGTTTTAATGGGGTGCGAACCTACGCCGGAAGAGACAAGAAAAAAGTAGAAAAGCAACACTTGATCCACTAGACCAAAATATCTGTCTTACCATTACAACGATATTTTGGCAAATTTATCACACATTAATTACATCACGTGATTATGTCAATCAACCAATCACACAACAATAAAGCTGTGTACACTTATATATATGAAATTGTCTTTAAAAAACGATATTTGAGCTACTATCAACATTTGCTGAAGGGTTTCAGCTTTTAAATCTTATTTTCAACACTTCGCAACTAATAATTTCCACAATTTATCTCGTCATATACAAAGGTGCATTTTACAAAAACATGAGCAAAATTTCACAAAACAACATTGGTGCATATAGTCCGCCCATTTATCTGCCTCATTAGCATGATTTTTTTTTATAGTATGTCTGTGGACCAGTTTGGAATTTCTTTAGTATTTCCCATACTTTTCTTGTCAATAAATTATCGTGTGGACCGCGGAATCTTTTATCGGACATTATATGAGACTCTTTCATTGTTATATATACTCACTTTTATTTTTTCTCTAGCCGGCACTGAGGCTTTAAACGTCTCACTGGTATTATGATATAATTTACTGGATGCTTTTTGTAAATATTTTATTGATAATGACTTTATTCAAATACACATGTTCATGTTATTTAAATACATCGAAACGTTAATTTTATCACGTCTCAAACACTCTGCTATATGAATCAAATAAGATTTATTGAATATCCCTACTCAGACAAGTTCTTCTCTTAATTACACGATATTGCAGTGATAACAACGATCGACAATTGCAACCAATATTGCGTTGATTGGTTTTGACCTTAACCAAAACATTTTGAGGTCAATAGAATTTGCAAGTCCTTGTTTTACATAGTTCATTTACACTAATCATTTGCGTTTTTCTTCTCATTATCACACGTTTTTGAGCAAAGAATGCGCTTTGTTATGCAATAATAACAAAATATACATCTTCTTCTGATCGTTCCCAACCGCATCGTTCCTTCACAACCCTCGTGCTATGTACCTGGGCCGGTAACTGTTTTGCAGGCGGAAATGATCTCAAATGTCGTATTAACATTTTCATAAGGAACCAAGCGCAATTTGGAAGTATCAATCAGAAATGGTTACTGTTTTCATAATACTGTATATAAATATATATAAAAAGACTGTTTTCAAAATATATGTATTGCTATCCAATCATTTCCTTGAAGCAGCACATAGTTGTTGTAAAGACTTTTGAGTTACATATAGATGGTTATTTGCTTAAACACGTCTCAATCCTTTATTAGTTCAGTACAGTTTTATAGTTCGCATACTAACGCTGTGATCGCATGATTTGACATTTAATATATATACTTTGACTGCGCCACATTTTGGTGAGTATTTTTGCTAAAATGTAAAAGACTTCGTTGTACAAGTTAATTGTGTTCCCAAGGCTAGTGAGGAGTTTGACGCTGATGACGGTGGATAACCTTATACGTCGGCACGTTCAATTTTCAAGAAAATAAAACTGCGAATCGTTTTAACTGATGAAAAGATTTCTTTTGCTTCGTCTGAATTTGATTAAACATGAATTTAAATAAAAAAAGGTTTTACTTTTAATCCAGTTATTTGTTAAATAATGTTGCTCTTTTTTAATTAAAAATAATGTGTTTTTGTTTTGTTTTTAAATGAAAGTATTTCTTGAAGTACCTAGTAATTTTCCTTACTCAGTGATTTGATAATAGTATTTATTTTTTGGTATAACACATTTTCGGAAGAAAGGTACAATACTGTTTTGTTTATGATAGTTTCAAAAATAAAAGGAAACTAATTTTGATGAATTCGAATGAAAAAATCTTACGACGAACCTAACTCATAAACGCAAAATACCTTTAATAAAATCCGACTATGTGTCCATCCAGTCCTATATCCTGATCCTGTGGTAAATAGCAGACATTCTAACACAAACTGAGCGCGTATCGAAGAGAAGAGATCTATATCATCCCGACTGTGAGAAATGCTGTAAGAATATTAATTCAATAGGCGTTCGAACAATTGCGAAGAGGTTGTAACGGAATTATTGATGAGAGAAGATTTACGTTCCAATGACTTTTCACCAATCAAATCAACTCAAACAAATAGTGACAGTGTTCATCATAGCGACAGGTATTGGGTATCTAAGCGAATATATAATGTCAAGCAAAAAACTAAGGTCGATCTATGATTGGGTTTCATCTCGTATTTTAATTTTGTTTCAGACATACAGATGTATGCAATGGTTGTTTGTATTTTCCACTTCTTGCTTCCTTGAGCGTTATTTATGAATTTATCTGCGGCTTTTCCGACCTATTATTTCCGAGCGTTTTTTTTTCACAGTGCATTCTCATCATATATTGAAACAAGTCCCTGATAATTCCAAGATATCACGTCATTAATTTTGGCATGCCAGACAAAATCCCGCTGTCCTCGTACAGTAATTGAGGGAACCCCAACTATGCTTTCAGAGTAAGAACAGTAAAACGGGACCTGAATTGTAATGGCTGTGATAACTTTTCGGATAAGTTTAGTACAAATGAACGTGTGGAGAACCCTGGCATAACTAGACAAATTTATCAATAAAAGAATTGGGTTATTATTCATACTTATACGTTAAAATCGCAACAAGCTTAACATTCGATTTTGAGCATAAGGGGCCGACATTAATGAGTGCAAAGCTTGCAGGCATGTACATTAGCTATATTGTATGCATTCATACACGGTCTTCTAAATATGACACAGTATGTGTCTGGTGTTATAAGGATAAATTAGTTTCATAAGATTTAATCGCAAATAAAATAGAAAAACAAAGTTCGACGATCCGAGCGATCATTCTTGAAAAGTAAATGTGTGTATATGTCAAGGTGAACTCAGTTAGTATCCTCAATCAGGGAATATACTTATACGACCTTTAGAAGTATTATATTCAATTGTTTTTCTTCATATTTTGTTAATTTATGCAAATAGTAAAAGCAAACACAACGCATCTTGATATTGGCGAACTAGCATGTCTGTAGAATGTGACATATGTCTCTCTAAATAAATTCGATGCATATTTTATTCGTATCTGAATCTGGTTTTAATGTCATTTAAGTTAAAGAGTCGTCGTGTAAATTTCTGCAAAAAATATCAGAATAACAGAAATAATTTATATCAGATAATTGATATATGTAGCCGATTTCTTGATTTTGACAAATTATTTTATGACGCAATTCATACGATATGTTTTAATATGTCTGCTTTAATTTGGCTTCTGCTAAGCTCCTGTTGGCAAATATGCTAAGCAAAGAATATGTCCTATTGAGTATGAGCGGAGCCGATGACCTGAGGGTCAGATAATTGCAGGCGGAAATGATCTCAAATGTCGTATTAACATTTTCATAAGGAACCAAGCGCAATTTGGAAGTATCAATCAGAAATGTTTACTGTTTTCATAATACTGTATATAAATATATAAAAAAAGACTGTTTTCAAAATATATGCATTACTATCCAATCATTTCCTTGAAGCAGCACATAGTTGTTGTAAAGACTTTTGAGTTACATATAGATGGTTATACACGTCTCAATCCTTTATTAGTTCAGTACAGTTTTATAGTTCGCATACTAACGCTGTGATCGCATGATTTGACATTTAATATATATACTTTGACTGCGCCACATTTTGGTGAATATTTTTACTAAAATGTAAAAGACTTCGTTGTACAAGTTAATTGTGTTCCCAAGGCTAGTGAGGAGTTTGACGCTGATGACGGTGGATAACCTTATACGTCGGCACGTTCAATTTTCAAGAAAATAAAACTGCGAATCGTTTTAACTGATGAAAAGATTTATTTTGTTTCGTCTGAATTTGATTAAACATGAATTTAAATAAAAAAGGTTTTACTTTTAATCCAGTTATTTGTTAAATAATGTTGCTCTTTTTTAATTAAAAATAATGTGTTTTTGTTTTGTTTTTAAATGAAAGTATTTCTTGAAGTACCTAGTTATTTTCCTTACTCAGTGATTTGATAATAGTATTTATTTTTTGGTAGAACACATTTTCGGAAGAAAGGTACAATACTGTTTTGTTTATGATAGTTTCAAAAATAAAAGGAAACTAATTTTGATGAATTCGAATGAAAAAATCTTACGACGAACCTAACTCATAAACGCTAAATACCTTTAACAAAATTCTGCTATAGTCCATCCAGTCCTATATCCTGATCCTGTGGTAAATAGCAGACATTCTAACACAAACTGAGCGCGTATCGAAGAGAAGAGATCTATATCATCCCGACTGTGAGAAATGCTGTAAGAATATTAATTCAATAGGCGTTCGAACAATTGCGAAGAGGTTGTAACGGAATTATTGATGAGAGAAGATTTACGTTCCAATGACTTTTCACCAATCAAATCAACTCAAACAAATAGTGACAGTGTTCATCATATCGACAGGTATTGGGTATCAAAGCGTAATTAATGTCAAGCAAGAAACTAAGGTCGATCTATGATTGGGTTTCATCTCGTATTTTAAGTTTGTTTCAGACATACAGATGTATGCAATGGTTGTTTGTATTTTCCACTTCTTGCTTCCTTAAGCGTTATTTATGAATTTATCTATCTGCGGCTTTTCCGACCTATTATTTCCGAGCGTTTTTTTCACAGTGCATTCTCATCATATATTGAAATAAGTCCCTGATAATTCTAAGATATCACGTCAATAATTTTGGCATGCCAGACAAAATCCCGCTGTCCTCGTACAGTAATTAAGGGAACCCCAACTATGCTTTCAGAGTAAGAACAGTAAAACGGGACCTGAATTGTAATGGCTGTGATAAATTTTCGGATAAGTTTAGTACAAATGAACGTGTGGAGAACCCTGGCATAGCTAGACAAATTTATCAATAAAAGAATTTGGTTATTATTCATACTTATACGTTAAAATCGCAACAAGCTTAACATTCGATTTTGAGCATAAGGGGCCGACATTAATGAGTGCAAAGCTTGCAGGCATGTACATTAGCTATATTGTATGCATTCATACACGGTCTTCTAAATATGACACAGTATGTGTCTGGTGTTATAAGGATAAATTAGTTTCATAAGATTTAATCGCAAATAAAATAGAAAAACAAAGTTCGACGATCCGAGCGACCATTCTTGAAAAGTAAATGTGTGTATATGTCAAGGTGAACTCAGTTAGTATCCTCAATCAGGGAATATACTTATACGACCTTTAGAAGTATTATATTCAAATGTTTTTTGTTCATATTATGTTAATTTATGCAAATAGTAAAAGCAAACACTACGCATCTTGATATTGGCGAACTAGCATGTCTGTAGAATGTGACATATGTCTCTCTAAATAAATTCGATGCATATTTTATTCGTATCTGGATCTGGTTTTAATGTCATTTAAGTTAAAGAGTCGTCGTGTAGATTTCTGCAAAAAATATCAGAATAACAGAAATAATTTATATCAGATGATTGATATATGTAGCCGATTTCTTGATTTTGACAAATTATTTTATGACGCAATTCACGCGATATGTTTTAATATGTCTGCTTTAATTTGGCTTCTGCTAAGCTCCTGTTGGCAAATATGCTAAGCAAAGAATATGTCCTGTTGCGTATGAGCGGAGCCGATGACCTGAGGGTCAGATAATGGCACATCCAAAGATTTTCCGTTATAAATTGATGAGACAAAGCAGTAATCGTTCGGTAAACAAATACCGTACAGGCGATGAAGTTCTGATTATTGAAACTGTTTAATATGCCTGTTATTTGGTGTTACACACGTGTAACGGTGATGATAATTGTGTAACATGAGCAAGAAAAACAATCAGACTTTTAAACATATATTTACACACTATCATTACTGATAACATTTCCAAAAAAGATGAAGTCGGTCAGCCACAGGACATAGATCGTAATTTGACGCTGTATGGTTATTGGCATTGGAGGTAGGTCATCCTAGAAAGACACTTTTGTTGGCTAGACAGGGACTCTTTTGGGCACGAATTGTGAAAGAAATATCATTGAGTGTAGCTTGCGGTATACATTTTGTTTGTTACAACGTCTGTGACTCGTGGCTCTTTGCTGATTCAATTGGTGTTTATGGATGATTAAAATGTTGTACAACAAATAACACATTTATGGTTTTAACGAAAATCTAAACAAAAGTAAACACCACCAAAAAGAGAACAGTTTTATGTCATATTTTGTTCACACATTTCGTTAACTATAAATAACTAAGATACGTCAATCGAGTTAAAACGTTTATTGATATAAGCGTAATTAAAGGTTTCTGAGGATAAGTGTTCTCCTACACTTGGCTGGATCCACACATTCCAGTTCTGACATAATATACGATAATCCACGTCACAGATGACGCCTAAATACTTTGAATGTTCGACAGTATGGTCTCGACATATACTTTTGCTACCAATGTAAGATTATAAATTTAGAAATAAAAAATGTATTAAAGTACACATTAAATAAGAGTAATTTTCATTTATGTATGCAAAATATGGTAACGAATAAATAGAAACGTCATTTTGTTGGTGGAGGCGCATACATAACGGGGAGCTTTCTTGTGGGCGGTGGTAAACAACGGAGGATCTGACTCACAAGTGAAGAAACTCGTCCGAAGCATGGTAACATCGTGACTTGTAGGGCGGTTCTCGGGTACATGAGCGAGTTTGCTGATAAGTCGAAATGGGGCCCATGCGGTATTTGTGACTTACCACGCATTCTTTCATTTCCAGTTGAATGTTTAGATTAAATTAAAAGCATGTCACCGTGAAGTACTGTGTATATCGCTTTTCAAACGGAATCTAATTAAAAGAAGACACAATCAATACGATGAAACTTTAATGAAGCTTGAATTCTAAGGAGTGATCTAATAGTTGCTTTGTGATAACGTTAATCATACACATGTCAATTACCATAGGATACCATGGGAATAATAAACTTTCAACTGCTTTAATAACTGTATAAAGAAATCTATTGCTCTGTCGACTATAATTAATTTAATCAACTTGTCTAAGTACTACTGCGACGATTTAGTTATATGTAAATATTCGATTACAGATGAACTTTGACGTCAGTGTTAACGTTTTGGATAAAATATTAACTTTGAAAGGCGAGAAGATTACCTCTTAGACTTAAAAGTCTTTCATTTCTTGCCTTGTCATACATGCATAAATTGATATATGTACGGGTGTTTTTATAATTTACTTTTTTATTGCAAATGCAATGCTTTATCGCCGAATCATTTATTTGTACGTTTACTCCAAGTGTCTAATTGAATTCAAATAACTCAGTTCAGGATTACATGATAACATGAGTATAGCAGAAAATTAAATACATAATGACAACGATGTTATGGTTGGTTGTATATGAATGTTGACAGTGTTTAAACATACTTAATATTAAGATTAGAAACTGGTAAACTTTATATTCTTAGACAAATTTTTGTGATGTATACTAATTAGAAATATGATGACATTTATATCAATAAATCGCTTTCTGATATTTTTTAAGATCCCTTTTTATCATAAACAAATGAAAAATCATTTTAAACAGTCTACACTTATAAACATTTACTACAAGTGATGATCTGTGAGTTTTTGTTTCGCATTACAAGTCCAACACTTATGATTTAAGAATTAAGATTTTTAGCATGTTTTATGTGATTGCCCTTGTTTGTCGAATATAATTAGTTAACAAACGTTTTCATTTAAATGTGATTAGATGTGCATGGATACTTTAGTTTAATTTATTTAAACTGGATTGTAACATAAGCTGATAGCTTATAAAATCACTTCCGAATGTTTTTTATGTCCAGCAACCAGTATTGTTTCGTTTTTGAGAGGCCATGAGAAAGTACTCCTGGTGAGGATCGAACTAACAACCTATTGGATGAGAGGCGGACACCTATACCAGTAGATCACTCCCACCAAAAAACAGTATGCCACGTATAGCCAATCGGCTAGGAAGGAGAGGCGTACTCTCTTTTATTGAATGGTTCTATAATTTGTCAATTGACTACATTGAACATAACATCGTTGAGACCTGTACAGACTTAGCTAAGTATGCAAATATTTGTACTACAATAAGAACTGAGTTCCCTCATAAAACGTGTTTGAAAACAGTATTCAAATCTGGAGTTTGATGTTTAATACTTTTACTCAAAACGTTGTCTTACTACGATCGCACAAAAAACATAGAACTTTTAAAAGTGAACAACAGCAAACTGGCTACAGATAATAGTTCGCCCGTCTCGTTCATCAGTATCGATAACAAGACAAACTTCGTATCTAACCTATACTTGATTCAATCGCATTAATTATGTATTTAACCTTGCGTCTTGGTAATGTAGGAGTGCCGATGATGCATTTTTATTTTTTCTGATTCCTCAGGCGTAAGGTTAGCATCAATGATTCATTAATTGTAAGAAGGTGTTTTCGATAAATAAAGATTCTGACACCCCATAACATCCAAACTGTTTTACAACTACTTTAAAGTGATTGACTAGGAATCAGTAGCACATTAATGTCTTCGTTCAAATGCGTCAGTATGCCTGAAAATAATCCTGAAATTACTTAATATTAGTTGTTTAGAAAATTGACACGATTGAACATATATCTTGACACCAATTGTATTTTTATTCATGGCAAATCACTTAATCATACGGGTTATAAGCGTATAAAATATATGATGTTCAGCATAATCTTTGGTACACCTGTGTCGTGTATATGACAAAACCTGTTGAAAGTACCAACACAGGTCATATTTCAGCCCACGTTCGTTTTGTTTTGTTTCAATGATTAAATGCATGGCCCTTTTCGACAACGCAGTGAGGCAGCTTGACTACAAAGGTTTTTGTTTTCATATGTTTTTGTTAACAAAACTCATAACGAATTGTTCACCTCACTGTTCAATTATCTGGATACATAGATACACATGGGATGTTTAGTGTTAGGTTATCATTGAACCTTCGTGATCAAGAGTTGTGACAGGTTTAAAGCAAAGCACACCTAGATTAACGTGTGTTGTTCAACAAGCAAATTGAATGTTTTAATAAAGTTAAAATAAACACACGAGGCGTTGTTCAACAAGCAAAACGAACGTTTTAATGAAGTTCAACTAGACATACGTGGGTTGTTTAAATCGGAAAACAGATTAGCACGCACTAGGTACACGTAAAGTTACCACAGCAATCAGAATTTTAATTGATGATGAAAATGTTAACAAATATGACGTATTGCAAATTACAATTAAGATTGTGCAATGCCAATCGTGCAAAGGAAATTATACTGATGAATTAAATATTTAGTATTATAAAGTGAAGTACGATGACATAAATCTATTTCATGTATTGTATGTTGCACTTTAGAGAAAACTGCCAGCTTCATAAAGACAACAAAAGGTGATATTTTGGAAATATTAGCATATTCATCTGTATACTGCGAAATATTATTGTTGACATATATATTTCTTTACAAAGTATCAAGAAGGTGCACTTCAAAAAGTCAATACAGAATTTCCATATGATTCGATGGTTATGTATTACAAAAACATAACATTGACTAACAAAAACACTTACTATCGAATAACTATATACAACAAGTACATAACTTATATAAATCAAATTATTTCCTATTCTTATTCATTTGAATAATGGATTTAATATATGAATACTTGCAGTTTTTTCAAACACAGCAAGGAATAAATACTCACCTCTCGAAATGTCAACAACATGGTGTTTCTTGTACGATATATGAGTCGACTATGTGTTAGACTTTGTAAAATGTGGGATTCTAAATGCTTTCGAACCGGTTGTGTTGGGCTATCTGTGAACGATATGCATCATGCCGGCGAAACCAACCAGCAAAAGTTGGACTGATATAACATGCGCTTACGTCACCTTAACAAGACGGTACCTAAAAATTCTTGATTAACCTACCTAGTTTTTTATATATAGTATGTATGCATTGTGCTGTTTGTGGAGTTTTGTGCTGTTCTTCCATGTTTCATGTTTGTGATTTCTTTGGTGTATACCCAGTGCCATTAAACCGGGTTTATGTATAAACTTTTTGCTACTGTACTTGTTTCTGTAGCTTTTCGCATAAATATTCATGACAAAAACTACACGAAACTTAGTAGAACAAACAATTATCATTTAAAATATGGCTCGATTTTAAGAAATCATGAGTCCGGACAGAACCATGCTTTTCGACACAAAGACTCAAAAATGAGAGTTGGGTTCTCATTGACATTTCGTGATCAAGGAAAATGAAAGTTTTAATCAATGCACAACAAGATATACGTGGGTTTTTCAACAAGCGAAATGAGAGTTGCAATCAAGGTAAACTAGATAAATGTGGGCTGATAAAATCGGAAAATAGTTACAATGTTTCAATGTATAGCACGCCCGGTCTACACGTTAACTTACCACAAAAAGCAGAATTTTAAACGCTGATAAGAATGTTCGCGAATACGAAAGTACAATGATGCTTTTTTATTATGTAACTCTATGATCACACAGTTTTAAACCTTTTATTTTATAAGGCAGACTGTGTGTGATGCTCATAGTTTCAAACAATGACTGCATCGTATCTTTGAAAAGTTTTTGCATTAGGTGCTCTGAATAGTATTCCTCCGTCTGCAGATAGAGTTGGGATCTCTAACCATAAAAGTACTTCGGGTTTACCAATAAGTTTATCATTATTTGTGTTATTATTAAGTTTCCTCAAGTTAATGCATACTTTGATAAGATTTACATTTTACGTTTTTTTCTTTATTTAGGATTGTTGGGATAAGAGTGAGGTCTTTGCACTTAAACTGGTTTAAACAACCAGTAAATTTATATTTTACTGACCGTTCCAAGGCGGTACCTCACAATCCTTGATAAACATACCTAGTTTTTTATATATAGTATGTATGCACTGTGCTGTTTGTTGAGTTTTGTGCTGTTCTTTTCTGTTTCTTGTTTGTGTTTTTGTGTTCTATGTCATTGGCGTTTACCCAGTGCCATTAAACCGGGTTTATGTTTAAACTTTTTGCTACCGAGCTTGTGTCTTTAGTGTTTTACATAAGTAATGATGTATTGCAAATTACCTGTCGTTGTGCAATGCCAATCGTAGGACGTTCTTCTGAATAAACTTATTATTTTGTGTTATCAAGTGAAGTACGATGACATTAATCTATTTCAGATATTGTTGCACTTTAAGAGAAAACTGCCAGCTTCATAAAGGCAAAGAAACGTGCCGTGGTAAGCAATTGTTGACGCATCAGTGACAAATCAAGGAAATTTATCAGAATCTATATCGCTATACATCGAATAAAAAAAAATTATGATACATATTTAATTACAAATACTCAGAAGGCTATGGTTCATCAGGACAAATAAATACAACACAGTATTTCAAGATGATTAAATGCAAATATATTACAAAATTTAACAAATTCCATCAAAAGAAGCCTAAATATCAAATACTTTTTAAAAACTAAAACACTTTGCTTTGCTTAAATTTTTTCGAGTCAAGTATGTGTTAAGCTCTTGGCTGATGTATCGGAGGTAAAAATGCTATATGGTTATATGCTTGCAATTTATTCATGTATCGTAAACCCTTAGTGTATATTTCATATGCTATCTGAGACAAAATCCATTCACCCAGTTAAATCAATCGCGATTAAAAGCTATACATTCCAAGAAAGTTGTACATTGTTCATACAATATAATTCATACACTCTATCACATGGGTCGTATACTATTAATGGATATTGTGCTTTAAATATCATATTTTAATTACATTAAAAGGAATCGATTGCCCTAAACGTTATTTTAAACCTCACTGTATACGTGGTTTTAGCAATGTCGGTTATATTATAAATCTCACGGTATACTCTGCTACTTCCTCGACGAGAATATGTATAGCCGGTAGTCATATATTGTTTGTACTAAAAATGAATTGAATTGAATTGAATTGCATAAAATAACCACACCAACATCATTTTAAAGAATTAGCAAGAATGTTTACGACTTAATTTAACGTCATAACGACATGAAATGCCAAGAAATTTCTTCTCATGATGTTCGATGATCGATTTGTATTGTGCACTTGAGAGTTGTTTGTGTCATTAAGGTTTAAGGTTAATCAGTGCGGCGGTAACTTCATAGAAAACACATCCAGGTCCAGGACATTATTCAGTAAATTTAAATGCAAAGTTGTAAACAGAATAAATTACTAAATACATGCTTCAGTCGTTTGATGCATATTGCTTTACACTCTCGAGAAACGAAATATTGTCCTTTGACCATTTTGTCCTTTAATAAATGATATGAAATGTAATTTGTGTCCAAGTTTTACATACTGGAAGAAATCACAAAATATGGAACCAACGATGTGGCCTATCTCCTCCTAGTCGGATGTCTCGCCTCCGTAAAATATCGCTGGTGTTGTTGTTTTTTTCAAATTGAGTATAACATTATTTACATGAATTATTATGTCAGCTCAAGATTTTTGCACAATTATTGTAAGATAAAATATACCCTGCCCACACTGGAACTATGTTCATGTTTAGAACAAAGATAATTCGATGACGAATCCCCTTACCAACATTTTAGTGGTAAATCATTTTGAAATCGTGCTGTCAGCTTCAAATAGAAGTTTTTCTGAGTTTCCATAAGGATAGAGAATGAAAATGATAAATCGGAAATCTTCGGCCATTTCCGATCCAAACAAAAACCGCCGCGGAGCAATCCAACGAATGCCTGTTTTCTCTTCTTTCATTTGAACAAGGGAGCATAACTCGACAATAATTGTTTTATTATTAAAAATAACCGTTTATATAAAAATGTCACCTGCAATTAAAATGTACTATGTATCTTATGAATTGTTCAAATTGTTCGTAATAAGAATCATTAAACATGTATCTCACATTACATATTGCTTTGTGTGTCTGTTTATTACACGATATATTCTTTAAAACAGCCTCGTTCTTATCATGTATCTCTTCTCCTGATATACTCTTGCTGTCAAGTTACCATAAGATGAGTTCTTTAAATGCAGTTTTGCACTTGATATGCTTCACAGTTGCACATTAGTACATTTACGCTTATTATAACTTTAACGGGGTGACAACATTGACACTAATAGAATATTAATACCAATAAATTGATAGCTAAAAGGAAATAAGTTGTACATATGTCATACAATCAGACAAATTGAGCACTGAATCCAAACCTATTTGATAGATCTAGAAGTACTTCTGTAAAAAGAAGCCATCAACAGGTTTATTTAAGTGTGCATATGATTTTCATGACTACTTCAAAACATGTACGTGAAGCATTTGACAGACTGTGACGAACGGAAACGCTGAAACCTAAGTAACGTCGGGATTACTTATGTAAAAGTAGCCTTTAAAGGTCAAAAGTGTAGATGAAATTGATGAATACATTTAACAACACCGAACACGCGCATAAAATGAAATTTACTCTAATTAGCTATTTGAACTTTAATAAAAGACTAATGGTTTCATTTCATTATTCAAACACAGAGCATGATCTAATTCTACAAATGATATGTTTGTGACTGCGATAACCGAATAACCTTTCATCATTGAAACACAAAGCCTGCTCTTTTTCTAAAAATGATATGTTTGTTCCAGTGAAGAGGGACAACTTGTATGCAATAAAATTCGAACTAAGTTTCTATTAAATAAAAGCACGCTTCATTGTTATACGCTGGCACATGTATTAAGATGATGTTTGTTAATATTCACGTACGTGTGAAGCCTTAACTAAGAGTCATAATTAAATTTAGCGTCATAATGGAAATGTCGAGAGGACACTCACTATTCTGGTTTTGATTATAGGAACAAAACACTCAACATTGATCCATATTCGCCAAAGCTGGAACAAATCATCACTAGAATTATATGCTGAGTGTTTCCATCAACCAACATTGTGAATGGTCATTACTCAAATAAGCATTAGTAAATAAAACATATAAACATGTGCCCAGAGGACGGGGCGTTTCGCCTGTCGCTGCGGAATACAGTTTTACAGCCTGAAGTCTGGGTTCACTTTTGAGACTTAGACATGTACGTGAATACGGCCCCAATTCCTTCGACAGTAAATTAGATAACGCCCTATTTTTGGTTAAGACGCTATTCAGTATTTAAAAATAAACTGGTAATTAACTGTTAGCTGCACTTGCTATGTGAGGAACCAGATAAGCCATTCGTGGTCTATACTTCGGACGTTAGTCGATAACAGGATACATCACTAAACTGTTCATCATTCTACGAAACAGTTTGAGCCCTTTCTCCATGTATTAGCAATAACAAGTTACATTCTAAGACTCAGAATTACAATTTCATATTAGAAAACACGACGTAACAAAACGGCTTATTAAGAAGAAATGGCCGCATAAAACAGACAAAAGAGAACTATAATCAGAAAATACATAACTGCATTCACAAAGATACAATTGCAGTTAACAAATGCATATTTTGCAACCTAGTTAAGAGGTTAGACCGATAACTAAGCTGCTGATACTAAGGAGAGTGGTAAACATAGCTATTATCCATCTCAACAACCCATACGATGATTTTATATGTATCTTTCAATGTATTTACAAAGAATTTATGTTTAAACTGAGCAGTAAATTGGAGCATCACAATCAGATGTAGATGTTCGCCCGTTTGCTCAGTTGACAAAGGGGAATAGTCAGAGTGACGTTTGATGTGAATTTCCCCCCTCTCTCCCTGCCCAATTCTCCAAAAAATGTCCAAATGAGCATTTCGTAGGTGCTGCGTTCCCAAATGTGCAACCACAAAATGCATCCACTCTGACATGAAGTCGTTTTCCGGGTTTAAGTCAACATTAAAGGTTTCACATGACGCCAAATACCATGTCAACATCGTCACCGCCGTCAATAACGACAACAAGCATATAACTAATCCTCAACATTTTCTCCAGTTAAAGATGACTTTAAATATAGCAGGTTAATTAGTGTGGTCAACAATGTGTTGTATTTTACAGATGTTCGTTATTGAATTGCAACAAAGCGCAAATGAAGTTGTTCAAGCTTATGATGTGAAAAAATATTATGCATCAATTATTTATTATTTCATAGAAACTGTCGTCTGTGTCTTTTGATGACATTTTGTAAATCAGCAAGCCATTCAGCTGAAATATTTTCGTATTGAACGACCAGACTATGAAATATTATAAAGTAGAATTGTTTGGCAGGCCAATTAAAATCGCAGCAATGCGAGAGCCGCGCAACATTAGGGTCGACTTGGGAAAAGATCTTGCATCGCAGCGCATCTTGCAAATGAGTAATCTTATACTCGCACTATGCCGGTACTTAATATGCAAAGTAAGAGTCTAAGGCAGGGCAAAAACAGTTGCTTTTACTATTCAAATTTGCAAACAAATCAAATTTATTACTATTTTAAATTTTGTAACTACAGCTAGCGGTTTAAACCTTGATTTCTAGGACTATAATAAGCATGAAGTAGTTGGCACAACATGTATAATAGCAATTCAAAAAATAACATTTAGCCAGTGCATATATTTTTAATCATAACTGTTCGTAATTAGCTGATGCAAGGATCACACCTGAAAAATAGAATAAATTGCTATCACAATTACCAGTCTTTGATAAGTGACAAGAAATAGCTGCAATAACTTATCTTTGCGGACGGGAGATACCTGAATTGCCTTGTAAATCTCTTTCTATTCATGTTTAGGTAACGCGAACGACGGACGAATGCCAGGGCGGCCTAAATGTACTACCGAAGCGATTGGGGAATACTGTCTGGTTGGCAGCGCTGTATGATACTGGACCCACAGATTAACCGGCACACGGCTTACTGCGATAAAAAGACACACACGGCGGCGAAAGCTATCAACACAGATATGTGCGAAATCGGAGGTGTATTCTGCATATTGGATTGTGTTCTCTTGTTATTGAATTGAACCGGAAGGTCATTTAACAAAATCAGCTCCGTAAAGTAATCAAGGAAGGTTACGGAACACAACAATTTAGGATGTTATGTCTTGGACCTGAAACAAAATCTGATGAATATTACTTTAATCAATATTTACAGCACTAAACGTAACTATCATCTGATCTCAATAATATGCCAGATGTCTAAAGACTCCTTATTTGTTACATCTTTAATCATTAATTTATTGTCTCTGTATTTCCAGTTGCTTACCATGCCATATCCATGATTTAATCTATATTTTAATAACGAAAACGCTTTCATTTTTTCAAATGCTATACCTCATTTCCGATTAGATTAAACCATCAGAATATCCCCCCCTCCATCCTCAAAACATTGTAAAAATGAACGTTTCGTAGGCGATGCGTGCCCAAATGTGCGGCCTTAAAATACAACCACTGTAACGACACCAAGCATATAACTAAACCTCTACCTTTTCTCCGATAAAGGTTCAAATAAAGCAGGTTAATCAGTGCGGTCAGCAATGGGTTGTATTTTAGAAATATTCGTAATTAAATTGCAACAAAGCGCGAAGGAAAATATTCAAGTTTATGCTGTGAAAGAATATTATGCATAAATTATTTATAATTTCATAGAAACTGTCGTCCGTGTCTTTTGATCAACATTTTATTAATCAGCGAGCCATTCAACTGAGAGTTTTTCCTATGAAGCGCCCAAAATATTACATGACTTGCTGGAGTTTTACCTACTAAGAAGTTGTAATTAATGATTTACAAATATTACAAATATACAGTTTGATATCTTTATATTACACACGTGAATATTACTAATGAATACTACTTTAATCAATATCAGCAGCACTAAATGTTACTTATATCTGATCTTAATAATATGTCTAAGGAGAACCAAAACTTTCCTTATTTTTTTACATCTTTGATCAATAATATATTGTCCCTATATTTCCAGTTTCTTACCATGCCATAGCCATTTTATCACACGTCATACCTCGTTTCCGGTTAGATAAAACCGTACGATTGTGTTTTCCTGTATTTCACATGTGTTTTATAAAGATATCAAACCGCATATTTGTTAAAAAGTTAATACAACTGCTTAGTATGCAATACTCCAGCAAGTCATGCGTTTATTTCTCATTGTGTTTCTTGTATATATTCATTTGAATAGCTAGTTAGAATCCCATTTTAATCATTAAACGGAAAGGCGATATTTACCACATTTATTGTAGCTCCATATTATGTTCTGACTTTGAATACAAACATTTATTTTCGTAGAAAGTATTTTGTTGACGTCGACAGTTTGGAATAGGTTTCAGTGTTGTTCCATGGAGGGTAACGTGGTCAGAATGAACCAGCCAACATTATTTTTGTAAAATTAAATATAAAATTTGTTTGATAATAAACAACATTTTAAACAGACAATTATATAAACCGATTAAAGAAAATGAAATACCGAAATACAAAAACAAAACGAATGATTTATACCGTTATTACAGCTTTTTGGACACATTTAATGGGTATTTAATAACTTGTCCCCAACCTTGTAGTCAAAGGTTTTGTATAGCTTGGTTTACGAACCAAAGGACCCATTTCACCAAATCTCAAACAAACGTTTTGGAGGATGTTTTGAAATAGTTTATTTTTTAATAAATGGGTAAATTTGGAAATTCAATGCCAATTCATTTCATATAAGAGTATGAATGATATCATGTAGGAACTGTACGTAACCCAACTATGCAATATAAGCATGGCCGTTTTATTGTCATGATTTTGTACAGTCGTCTGACTTCCATAGTTCGTTGTTCCCACTGCACATGCGCAGTCACAGTTGCTGTTGTCTGGAGGCAGTTGAAGATAACTTCATTAAACCAAATTTAAAATAGATGTGTAATCAGCTATTGAATCGTATTGATAACTATTCATTACATTTCATAGGAAATCATTATAGGGGTACAATTGTAAGAAATGTAAATTTCCCCGTTTGTTATGAGTTTAGTACAAACGAGTAATTGTACAAATATCCAAAGGGTATCTACGTAGATTTGACATACAGAATGAACATTTGGGTAATTAAAATAGTTTAGGAAAACAATATATTTTTTTTCATGTGAATAACATTTATTCCCTGTAAAAAGATGTAAATAAATCCCTTGAAATTGAGATTTAGATTTCCCAACTATTTATGTAATTACGCACTTCTGGAAATCGTTCCGTTTTTCAAGAACGCGAATTAAGACACCAATAAAGACACTGACTGAAGACTTTAGGGCTAATGTCATCGTATCACCCCAAGTTACATTCTGTTTTCATTATAAAATAAAACTCTTTGTCCTGACTAGATAGAAGTTTTTTGAAGTTTAAAAGACTAAATTTCAGGTCTATGTATGGTTTCGCTCAGTCATCGTGGAAATATCCCGCTCGGCAAATGTCGTTGCTTTTAGCTTTGGCGGATACGGAAACGTGATTTAGGCAGACATTAAGTCGGTTTAAAAGGCAATTACTTTATTCAAACAGACTGATTCATTTCGCGCAACTGATTGTTCGTGAACACCAGATTAGTTTAGGTATGTTGCTGACAATTTCGTCTCCAGACATTGTCATTCTTGTTCACCAGAGTGATGATGCCATGCGTTCGATTTATCATGATCGAACTTCTGATGAATGAGATTGTACATTGTTAATTGAAATATATTTCTTTTACATACATTTAATTCCATTAATGACGGGTACATAACAGGCGAAAAAAACACTGATTATTGTTTATGCTTTGTGATATAGTGAATAGATCAGCACATTTCTTTGAGATCTAAAGTTTCTGTTAACTGTCTTAAAGTGCAATGTTGCCCAGTCATTAGTCCACATCTTAATCGTTTCGGTGTTTGAATACTATTTAAGAACTCTTGAAAATAGAAAGTACTGCAGACATTATGTGTGTGATGTTCTTAATCCCGTAAGTGGCATGTCTTTCATAGTCATGTAGGTAGAATTAATAGTTCGGTGAGTGGCTTCCATAGTCCCGTGAGTGGCATGTCTTTCATAGCCATGTAGATGGCTTATATAGTCACTTTAGTGGTTGTCATGGTCTCGTAAATAGAATGCTAACCTTTAATGCGTATTGAAATTTGTGGCATAAACATCCTTATCCTTACTGTTGGAGATGTTTTCAAACCTTTTATATTCGGCATTCAAATTTGCTTCTTTTTTAAATAAAATAAAACAATCGAATATATATCATTAGTCGCAATTTGTGTAACTACTATTTTCACCTAATTTGTTTTACAGTCTTTAGAGTATATTTTATTTAAACTCGCAATCTGGCAAGGTCTTTTAGGCGAGTGCTTTGACAAAATATGTTACTTATTTTAGGTTTTAGGAGCATATTGCACTGATAGAATGTAACCCTGGTGGAAACTACCCAGGTTCTTTAACATGCTACAGTTTATAGCACTGTCGCACGGGAACCCCGATTTAACATCCCTCTAGGAAGACGATCAGTATTGTTTTAAGCGGTGCGGCTTGGAATCGAACCTGCATTCCCCGGATTGACAAACAAGTGTGTAACCACTATATCACGGATCCGCCATGTTTTAGCTTGACTGCGGGTGCGAAATAACGGACAGCTCTCAGACAATATTGACCGGATGACTTCACATTGAATATGTATAGAAATATGCAGATGAGGTATATTATTACAATATAAACATTAGTTTATAAAATTAAAAATAAAAGAAATTATCATATGTCTAGACAAACATTACTATAGATGTAGCTTATTCTTGCAAAGGATCATTCCATAATGTATCATTAAAATTATGTTCATATAGTTACGATTACTCAAATACTAATACAATTATAAATAATACAGTATCGTTAAATGCGTCACCTTAACTAAACTGTCTCATCGTTTTGACAAAACCTTCCTAAACATGCGATGATTAGTGAAATAGGCCTGCCCTGTGCCTAATGCATCAAATAAAGAATGCAACTTATGTTTCTATTATTTTGTCATTTGTATCCGGCGCTTCATGCTGGTTATGAAGTGAGTTAGACTCCATCAATCAGACTCCAACCTAATGCCCTGCATTCGTGTTTTTAAAAATTGTTATTCGGCAGATCACAATCTATTGTCTTTGATGAATTGCGAAATGAACGACATATCCCAAATTTAGTCGGGACACCTTCCCATACACGAGAGTGTAAAGCGAACTTAAGACTGCACTCTTTATCCGTATCCGCTCGTTTAGTTATTTTGTCGTCTGTGATATCAATATTGATACTCTGGGTAAAAAACATTGCGTGCAAGGGAAAACTTTTCTGACAGATATAGTTTCGTCATCAATATACAGTTATCTAATATTTGCTTTGCTTGAGGAACAACCGAGGTGGCAGTCCCGTTGCGGAGGTCATTTCATTTGAACTCTTGAACTCTACAAATTGTTGGATTGTCGGTAAAAAAGAGGTTTAAAACCTTTTAAGCATCATACATGTTATAATGATATTTGAAATCTTAAATTAATGGAGATGACTAGAACAAGAACAATTACTCCATGCAAAGGTCAAGTATGGTGAATTTTAATTATAAATATTATCAATCAAAATATGGACATTGCTGCTTAGAACGTTCCGGAAAGGACCAGCTGTACAGTACTTCTTGGTAATAGAGTGCAATACATGTAAATAAATTCTGTGATATTATAATATGAATTTGACAAGGTGTTCAAATTTCTTAATTGTACTCAATTCCATGGTTATAAGAAGTATTGAAAGCAGAGGAGGGAAGGCTTAATTAATAGAAGAGAGAGAGGAGAAAGAGGGTAGAATTGGAAAGAGAGTGGGTAAAAGGGTTTAAAGAAAAAGGGGAGAAAAAAGGGTAGAAGAGGAAAGGGATGGAGCGGAGAGAAGGGGGTAGAAAACGAGGTCAAGGGGTTTATAGAGGTTGAGGAGAATGACGGTAGAAGAGAAAAGGAGGGGGGGGGTAAAAAGGTTTTAAAGAAGAGGGGGGAGAAAATAGGGTAAGAGAGGAAAGGGATAGAGGGGAGGGGAGAAGGGAATGTAAAAGGGGATAAAGGGATTTATAGAAGAGGCAGGTGAAAGGCGGTAGAAATGGAAACAGATAGAGAGTTGCTGAGATGGGGGAGGGATGGAAATTTTATTTGAATAAATGTTCGCAGTGGTGCACAGACATTGAAAATGTCATAATATCATATTGTCATAGCTTCATTCTAGAGCGTTAATTCTTCAAAATTAAGTATTTGTCCGATTTAAGCGACTTAGTAGTATTCGTATGCCTTCCGGTTTTGTATACTTCAGTCTATATATATTATATTATAATAAGATTAAAAGATATTCTATAAATAAATGTATTATTATAATCACAATGCTTTACTGTAGCGCGTTAGACGAATGCAATAAAAGGTGCGAATAATGGCAAGAAATGAAAAAAAAATCTTGAGTTGGATATCGGTAGTACAATTAAAAGGGATGTTTCTAATCTACAATTTTAAGTAGAGCTCTTAAAATATAAAGAGTAATTTCTCTTTTTATTGACACAATGAACGTCAAAAAACATGTGTTCAACTCTAAGACATAATTTTGATGAGTTTGTGTGTTTAAATATTTTAAAAATGATAAAAAAAGCTTTGTAATTCACTTTTAAACAAGTGTCATCTTCTGTTTTCGGGTCAACAGGTGCATAATAAAACGTGCGCAAATCTTGCGCAATATAAATAATGTTTCCTTAAAAGTCTAATCCAGAGGTTGGCAGTTCGATAGCAGTGCTGGGTCTTACAGCAAGTTGACTGCGCTGGTGCGGTTATCAGTACTTAAATAATGTTGCAGCTTCCAGAGAGTTGACATTGCTGGTACGGTTCCAGAACGTTGACAGCGCTGCGGAAACCAGTACGTTGACATTGTTTCGGCTTCCAGTACGTAAATATCTTATGTCTTTAACCGATAGCTTTCCAGTTAAGTTCGTTCCTATAAACAATTATCAACGAACACACAATGAGATTATTTGGAAAACATTGTTTTCATTTTCGAAGTGGGTTTATTTATGAAATCCGCAATGACATCTTGTCAATATAAAGTAATATTGTTAAATTGCTCTTATCTCTATCAATCCGTGTTTGACCTACTATACAGTCAAACACCGTTGGCTAGAACTCGCTTGGCTCGACTTCCTATATGAATTATTTTTTCTCAGCGCACGTTGGTGAAAATAACAAAATTTCATTCAAATAATTGCAAAACATGAAATGAAATCATTTGCAACTACATCAGCTTATCAGTGTATCTGGAAACAGATAAAAAGATTTTCTGAACGTTATGATTTTTGTCAAAATCACGTGACAAGGAGTTGCTGGCAAATCGATCGTCAAGTTTCGTAATGATAAGACCGTTTTAATCACTGTATCCAGCCATTCAATCTTGGGGTTGTATCAGAATGAAACGCCGCCTCATAACTCGATAATTAACCGAAGAAATTCCTCCTGGACTTACGCTTATCACATTCTGAAATACCAGGTCTCTGTGGGGATAAACATTTTTCGTGGGTATTCAGATACTTAAGTAGGATTAGGAATGTACTTATATGTTCAATTATATTACGATAATAAAACGGAGGTTAGTTACTGCAGCCTTACTGCTGGTCTTTCGGTGTACTATTAAGTTTAATATGTTTCATTGTGTCTTTTAGGATCGTTTTGCTTTCAAACCTTGCTTTTGACGCTTTCAACTGATTAACCGATATGTTTAAATCACTTACTTGTATAACGGGATGTTTGTTAAAGAAAAGGCTTTGGGCCTAAATGATATTTTATCTACAACATTTCGAACAAATATTTTAACAAAAAATCTTCCTCGACCTGGATGACAGAAACATACGACACTGTGTCTTACAGTGATCTTTCTCGCCGAAGACGACTGGAACAAATCGACACTGGACACCTAGTGCTTGTTGAACATACAAAATTTTCGACGTTCAGGAACGTAAAATTAGCACTGAATTGAACAGAGTTCTTCCTCGATGTGAGCATGCGACATTGAGTCTTACATAGATCTTTCTAACGGATTATCAGAAACTGAGTATTAGCTGAACTGGAATTTTCCTAGTTGATTTGTGACCAAGACAATATACAAGGCATAGAGATGATGACAAACTGTTAATTATGACACAACTTTGAAGAACACTCGAAAGTTACATAAATATAAAACGGTTAATATAATATAAAAATGGTTCATTCCACCTTGACCTATAAAATCAAAAATAACACTAAAATATGATGGATATACACATAATACAAAATCCGTCATTTGGTCATTATCCGAGTATTTAGGATATACTACGGTAAATGAATAGCAACCTGAAACATCACAACACATGTATGATGTCAAAGAGCTGAACGATTTACTACCACCACCTATTCATGTGTAATCCGACTTCAGCGGTCAGTAGTCTTCTCGTCCCACTCTACCAGCTTCTCTTTGTAGATACTGATACTCTTTACTTGTTAAAAGTTAACTTTCTTTTTTAGTTCAACTTTATATTCAAATTTGGTATATCAAAAGATAGGATGGTACACCAGTTAGGCACCCATTTTGATCACTGTCCCGCCAAATAACGTTTTTTCGACTCGCCACATGGCGTTTTGATGTATATTGGAACCACCATTTAGCATATGTTTGCCTTCAAATTCGGTCGTTATTGTTCGTTTTATCGCATGATTTCTTTTCAAATGGAAGGCTTTAGTCTTCTTCTTTTCCATTACATCTAGAAAAGGACTCGCAATACTGGTTAATTTTCACTGTTATATTCACTCTTAACCGTTTATTGTGGCTCTAAAATCACATTAGTCGTATTCATATTTTATATTTGTTTAAGATCTTTATTTGGTGTTCAGTAATTCGTGACCATTTGCATATAAATGGTATTTTCACTGACCTGTCTTCAAATTGGGTAACAAATAGATGCTTAATCGTTTGCGCATGCTACTGCCATGTGGCGGGTTGAAAATACGAAAGTAGGCCATATTGCAGGGCGATACATGGTGTTTTTTTTATACCGTCACGTTTTCGTCTCGTCTTTTGGTGTATTGCCGTATCTACGTGGATACCGAATATAATCGGGGGGGGGGGGGGGGTTCTGATTTAATTTTTACTAACAGTATATATCAGCAGCCAATTTTAAATTATCTACCTTTACAACATTTCTATGCATTTTGAAAGGATAAACATGAAATCATGTATACCAAAACAATAATGCTCGCGCACACACAAATACTAATGCATTGGTACTCCCAATCGCTAGCATTAAAAACAACACCAAAATCACACATACAAGCGCGTGTTTATACATACATACACTCATACACACGTTCGTATGATGTGTATACTACAGATGGTCACATATTCACGAATTATTTACGGGTTGTCCGTAAGGCATGTAGGAACTGGTTCTATTATCCTTATTCAACGTATATTACCAGGGGCGAAGACGGGAGTTGACGTAAGAGGGGGCGTAACTTAGAGACGTAACTTGACTTGCGCTCCTCCCTCAGAACTTTTTTTTTGGTTAAAAATGTTGGCGGGGGGGGAATTCATTTTTTTTAACAATTTATGGTCCAAAATATAACTTGTTAAAGCTTAGTTTATGGTAAAATTAAAGTTTTTAAAATGATTTGCAATATTTATATAAATGAGTATGTACAAATAAATACGCTATGCTTAAATGTGCTGCAAAGACACGTAAGCTTGAAGGAAATTACTATTTAATGTTTATTAAAGCATACTAATTACAATTGACGCGCGGACAAAACGTGACGATTATTATGATGTGTATAAGAGAACAAATCATCTTATATCTATTGTATATCTATAAATACGTCGACTTCATTACTTTACACTAATTTATTCAAGCTCAATTTTGAAGACAGCTAAACGCTTATATGACTCACTCTCGAGTCAGTTTATTGGACAATGTTCAGTAGTATGTCCTTTTTAAAAGGTCATGACAAAGTTCCCCTATCGGGGATCGAACCTCTTGATTGAAAGGTGAGTTATATCCGAGTAATACTGTAACACTAAAGAAATCATAAGTTTGTAAACAATTATTACGAAGAGGCTTCTTTCGAACAAATGAAAATGCTTCAGGGCAATTAAACATAATAAATAGAAATACACCTTTGACGCATCATTGCAAGAACCATAACTATGTATCCCACTTTTCCCAAAGTATGCTTGGCGATTTGAAATTGGCTGTTCTGGTTGTTGTTGTTTTTGTTGATGATAGCATAGCTTACCGTGAGCTGTTTATGTTTCAGTGTTCCACATATAGCTCTTACGAGAGATATAAGCGAAATTTCAACAAAAACTTTAAAATGGCTTCCGGATGTGCCATCGGGGTGGGTGTTTCGCTGTGCTCAGCATACTCGTGATAGATACGTATATAACATAGGCTTATTTAAACAAACAGCATCTCATAAAGTCTCGTTAGAAGGTCCGTTCAAGTACCAAGCATGTCAATTCACTACTCAAATAGCCAAACTTCTAAGACAAGGCAGTGTTAGGTATGGAAAATGCTAAATTGTAAATAAATTTCTTAAGAAAAAAAGAAATTTAATATAAAAGTCGAAATTTAATTGTTTGAGCCAAGGATTCTTATATAGCTACAAACATGTTACTCATTCCAACCTTTAAGCCTGTAAATTGATGGACAGGCGCATGATACAAAGTTTATTCAAGTTTATCTCTGGATTTAAACTACCAACACGACCGCATAGACGTAATCTTTTCAGAATTCAGTATTTAAAACTTATACAAAAATGACAGAGTAAATTCTGTATGAGAATAAAGATGATAAAGATTTACAGCTTATTTAAAGACATTCATTGGTTTACATCCAATACATAAGAGTTGATGTTACTGTTAACCAATGAAAGAGTTATGATGTATTCCAGTATTCGCTCTGCAAGGCGAAACGTTGCATTTATAGGGATGAGTTTCGGGTATTTTATAAAAACAGAACAGGTTTCATAAAAAGTATTTTAAGTACTTTTTTGTGTTACAAATACGTAATAAGCATATATATTAACATTACAATTATAAAATGAGCCACGGTAAAAAAAGAACTAAAGTTTACATATGAAGGATGATTTTAAATAATACCATTGCACATTATTAACCATTATACAACATACAGTCAATCATTGTCGGACGGCCACCTGTTTTAAGTAGTCACCTGTATTAACCGGCCATTCAAATTCCTCCTGTACGTTTTTACTATATAAAGTACATGCATTTAGCCGCCAACGGCCATACGCGGCCGCGGTCACTAATCTTAAAAAATACTAATATCTTGCCTTGTGCCTTGAATAAGGTTTATTTTGTATATATATATTATTAATGTTTGATAGAGTACAGATTATTTCATCTTAAATAGGTTTTTGTATGTTGGAGTCCAATTCAGGTAGTCTATATACTTAGCATACCGTTCCTTCAAAGTGTGATTCTTTAAAATGTAACAAATCTGTATCAAATATCCAAAAATGGTTGGCATCTAACATTTATTGCGATTAACCTTTTCTAACCTAGGAACAGAGACGTCTGCATTTCTCTTCGACATGTGTTATTTAGATGATAAACAGGTATATTTGACTTGGTCCTAATATACAAATCAAAAAATCGAAATTACATGCATAAAAGTCACATTTCTGAGATGACGTCAAAGTTCTCGATCGGTCCGAATCTTAGAAAGAAGACATACATTTCGAGAAATAACGTCTTGAAAAAGGAAAAAAAGTTCCTGATAAGGAATAATCGCTTAAATTAACATGAACTAATTAGAATAGTCCAATATTCTTGGAAGGAAATGTCACCTTAACCTGCTAGTATTTTGAAATTTATATAAGCAGTGTTTTTTTTCTTTTTGGTGAATTGTACAATAATGCGCTTTTCCGTGTATATTTTTCCACAAAAATGTAATTTAAGATATGCTAGAAAAAAAAATATCAAACATGTGTGTCCGGTCCGGAAATAAAAATATCCGGTGCTCGGGCACGCTGCGTAGCCGGGAATTCGGCAAGCCTCGGTCGGATTTTTCTATCTTGACCGGAAACACATGACATATATTATTATGAACACATAGCTTGTTATCCACGAACTGGGTCATGGTGAAGATCCACATTATTTTTAAAACTTTTTAACGGAATTTAGCTTTCCCATTTCTAAGACGTCGGTCTTTCCTTGTGAATTGTTTGAAAACAACGTATGTTATAATTTCAAAAGGGAAACATGCCTTTTCTTAGAACACATCGATAATGATTGTTAAGAAACTCTCTGTATGTAAATTCCTAGTGATGTTTTCCTTCCATTGATTCTGACAGTTTTGGCTCGTTTTCCTGTTAGATCATTTTTATTATCAAAGGTTTGAGTTGAAATTGCAAAAATCAGTAGAAACCTCCAGGAGGTCCCTGACCGTGTCGACGTCTCAATGACCAATATTAAACATCAAGCATTGACAGCCTGGTAGCCTGGACTAACAGTATGACATCCTGTAAGTGTGAATGTGACGTACTGGTAGCGTGGTAGCACGCATATGTCCGTCCGCATGGGTTTTACAGACAAATTGAAAAACATATTTATTTGACAAGTTAGCCACGAAACTTTCGTTGTTTTCATCATTGTTTTGGCGGCCAGGTCAAAATGTCTGGCTGTTACTTTTTGACATATATATGTCATTGTAGTCTGTCATTTGAAATCACAAAAAATGTTCCATTCTAATCCATTTTAAAATCGTATGCAGTATAAATCAGACGTTTTTCCATCTGCAGGCTTTTGGAAATCTTTGGTACATTTAATCAACCGTTGGGTAATGACAAGGCAAGAAGTAGTATTATATACCATTATGGTAATATTAAAGGTACATTAGACTTTGAACAATTCTTGAACATATTACAACATGACTTATGTTTGTTATTTTACTAGTTTAAGAGTGTCTGCACTTTCATTAAGGATCACACCGGTAGATTTGCAAATAACAACATTCCTAAAAATGAACGTTATTGAACCTTTTATAATTTTAATGACCTAGAAGATGAATTTCATTTTAAAGTAATATGTTCTTGTTATAATGATATCAGTTGGAAATACCTTAAACATTATTCATGTCAGACAAAGCATGTTTAAGTTTAAAGAACTTCTCCAGTCAGATAAACAAAAAATCTGTTTTTAAATTATTAAAAAATATAACAGAATCTGGTAAACATAGAATTTCAAATCATTTATAGTGGTAAGTTTATATCAGCTCATACATATTAAACATCATATTCTTACGCTTATGGTATAAACAACGTTCGAGGGAGACAGCGTATATCCCATCAATCGATCAGGGTAGAATTCCTCCTGGCTTCATTGGCTTCATTTTTTGTATTAAGTCACACATGGGGATGTGAATACCACATCCGGATACAGATCTACCATGTATTAACTGGCTACCTATCTTTATCCCTGATACCTAGTTTCAGGAAAAGAGAAAAATATCAATGCTGACAACGTGTTGTTGTTGGTTGTTGTAACTGAGTTTATAAAGGACTTTGTGTTTTATGGCTTTGGCATTTACCCTGTGCCATTAAACGGTGTTAAGGTTTAAATGTATGACTACTGAGCTTGTTTCTGCAGTTTTTCACATTAATATTAATCATAACTGTGCCTTTGAACACGATCAGCTGTCAACCACAGCACTCTTCAGCATTTACTTCAAATAATAATATAATGATTATGTGACCCGAAATATGCATAAGTGGCCAATAACATATCAACCAAATATGCCCTACAATCATAAATAAGTAGGAAGACAAATGATACAATTGTTGTTCGTTCATGTTTAATTAGCAGAAATTTAATAAAAAGCTTATTATTTCATAAAAGTAATGATAAAGTTCTGGTTACGTTACAGAAAGCTTAATTCCGCAAAAGAGTTTTATAATAATGTGACCATGTCACCATGACCTAGTACGTGGATGTCAACCAATGTGTGCATCATTAAATCACATTGACTGTTTTGGACTTGGCCATAACTGGCAGTGTAAGCTTATTGGTTAAGATCGTCGGATATAAACCACGAAAGAATGCCCCCGTTAATGAAAAAGGCGATCAATTGTCGTAAAGTTTTTGCGAATATTACTTTTCAGGAACTTTTTTTCCTTCTCAACGACTTTTAATAAAACAAAAATCAATTTTATTTCCTGAAATGTGTGTCGTCTTTCTAAGATTCGGACCGATCGAGAATTATGTCGTAAAGTCGGTAGTGTGACTTTTATGCATGTAATTGAGATTTGTTGATTCGTAATTTAGGACCAACTTCAATATACTTGTTTTATGTTCAAATTTCACATGTCGCAAGAAATGTTAGCCCCATGCAAACATTTAATGCCATAAACATTTCTCTTCGTAGAGAGGAACACAAGTCAAAAGGTCTAAAGTCGATTCCTGTAACTATAAATGGTTTCAACCATGACTTTTAATGCAAAACTTGAACTCACAATGCTTCAAAGCCAGTAGGAATCATCAATACATATTATAACGTGGTACATACAAAGTATTAATTTACTCAACACATAAATATCAGCCTGTCATCATTTTCTTACCATTTTCTTACCGTTAGTTAAACGCCCATTCATGGACATGATCATTAACTTGTAAATGCATGTGCAGGAGCTGATAAAAAAGGTAAAAAACCTGTTCTAAAACCATGTCATTGACACCTTTTTCCCATCACATACTAACTCATTACCACGGCATACTAACTCGTTCCCACGACTAAGTATGTCGTGATCACGACAAAGTGATAAAACTAAGTCGTGCAAACGAGATTAAAAAAGAATCGCTTACACGGTTCTCTTTAACATAATGTTTATAATCCCTCAATACTTGGTACACTGAAATATCTAAATAATTTCAGAATGTATGTGGTTTAAGATACTAAAGTTCCAAAGGAGGAATTTTACCCGCCCCCCCCCCCCCCACGGTTTAATGGGGTATACATAAAAAACTTGAGGAAATGCACACATTTTTATAACCATTTAGCTTTATTTTTCAAACGTTGTTTACACCATGAGCCTAAGAATATGATGTTCAATATGATACATGTACATAACCAGACCCTACCGAAATAGGCGCCGACCCTATCGTTTTATAGTAAGCTAGTACAAAAATTACTTGTTTTAAAACTGTGTTTTGATATGTAGTTTAAAACTGTTATTTAAAGCTTTTTAGAGATGATTACTTAAAATAAAATTCTCCAATGATGAATCGAAAATAAAGTTCTAACATAAGCGTAATAAGAAAAAAGAAAAATAAAGCCTACCCACCTACCCGTTTTTGAAAAGGATGTATCATTAACCAAACCATATCCTTTTGGCCTCAATACATAAGTATGGTATTTGATGTACTGGAATACAAACCCGTCTGGCAATGCCTGCTTTCATTACTTTCATCTAAGCTTTATCTTGCAATAATTACACATGTTATATACAGCGTCTATTTCCTTTCCTTTTCTGCCATTCCGACGTAAGATTTTCGCCAGAGAAATTCGTACTACAGTGGTATAATAGCAAACAGACTATTTAAAACTCTTTGTTGAAAACAACCAGTTCCAGGATAGGGCACATACAGCGTCTTATTATATAATCAGATATTACGCAACAGCTGGACTTAAAATACTAAATGTTTTTTTATCATATTCCCATCATAGTCCTAAAGATAATACTATTGTCCATTAAATAGCCGTCTTTTACACTGCTGACCTTTCGTCACATCAAAGCATATATCATAGAACAGAACATAAAACAATTTTATTTTACGTATAACCACAAGTCATAGTCATAGAACATAATTACATTTTTATCGTGAATTGATGTCATATATTACAGTTAGATAAATGTAATGTTAATATGAAGATATGAATAATTTGTCATACGTGAATAAAAAACTAAGCAAAATATAAAACATGAGGATGAGCTGATATTAACTAATCACTATATGTAATGGAACTTGTATGTTTAAGAGATTCTGGGTCATTGGAAATGCAAAAAGTACAATAACGTTATTTTTATGAATGTTTTTTTTTTCACATCTACCGTCGTGGAAACTTAATATTGGGCAGAAACTCTGAATCTTGTAACATAACAGCGTATGTCATGTGGTAAAATGTTCCAGTATTTATCAAAGGCTAATGTATTTTTGATATTACTATATAGGTTAAGAACACTTCTCTATCCATGTCATTACCCAACGTTTGCTTACATGTATAAAAATGTATAAAAAATATCCGACAGCCGGCCGACGTAAAAACATCTGACAAATACTATATAAGAATTTAAAACGGATTATAACGGACAAAAAAATGGAATTTCCAGACTACAATGACAATTGTATGTCAAAAAGCTAGAGGCCAGAACTTTAGACACGTCCGCTAAACAATGATGAAAACGAATGTTTCGATGCTAACTTGAAAATTAGTTATGTTTTCTATGTGTCCGTAAAGCCCATGCGCATGGACATATGCGTGCTACCACGCTATTAGGACGTCATATTACACTCTCAGGATGTCATACTGTTAGTCCACGCTATCAGCCTGTCAGTGTTTGATGTTTTATATTAGCATTGAGACGTTGACACGGTCAGTAACGTCCTGGGAGGTAGTTTCCACTGATTTTCGCAATAACAACTCAAACCTTCGATAATAAAGTTGACAAAACAAAAACAAAACGAGCCTAACTTGTCAGAACGAAGGTATATGTCACTAGGAATTTACATACAGAGGTCTAAACTTTAATTATTGATGTCTTCATCTCTAAAGTACAAAGAACAGTTTCCCTTTTAAAACTGTTACCGACGCATACTTATGGGGTTTTTTTATAAAAATACAAGAACAGACAGGTGTCGTAGCGATGCGAAAACGGAATTCCACAAACGAGTTTTAAAAAATGGGAGTCTTTAACATGATCAAAATATATGGATGACAAACCATGTTTGCATCATTATTTCAAGTTGCCTCTTTCGAACTTAAAGTTAATAGGCAGTGTAAGCTTATTTGTTAAGATCGTCTGACAATAACCTCGAAACAAATATCCCCTGTTATGAAAAAAGGCATTCAAATTTCGTTAACTGTCTTCAGGGAAAAACGCTAGGAGAATTAGATGACATTTCCTGTCCAAGAATGTTGGATTATTCAAATGAGTTCAGGTTAATTTTTAGCTATATTTTCTTTTTATGAACTTTTTTTCCGCTCAGATCTCAATATACAACAACAATTAGTTTTATTTCCTGAAATGTGTATCGGCTTTCTAAGATTCGGAAAGATCGAAAACTATGTCGTAAAGTCAGTAGTATGACTTTTATGCATATAATTGAGATTTTTTTATTTGTAATTTAGAACCAAATCCAATATGCTGGTTTTATGTCCAAATAACACATGTCGAGAAGATTTCAGACGTCTCTGTTCGATGGTAATTAACGGCTATTCTGCTGTATTCAAATATACTTGGTTGTATAATATAAACACCTTAACCATCTTCCCGCTCTTACCTAATCGGATATTTGAAACAGATTGTTTGCTGAAGGTTATTTGCTTGAAATGCAGGGATAACTGATTTTGAATCAAACATAAAGAATCCTATTTTAGATGAAATCATATGTGCTTTTTCGAGCGTTCTAACATCAGGCGTTCCCAATGAATTACCATTCCAGTTCCAGATTAACTTCAAACTACGGAAGTCAACCAGACAAATGTCATTTCTTTTCTTTAAAGGTAATTGAATAAAGAAGGCATGTTTTTAAAGAGGGCAGGTAAACCTATGCCGCATGTGTAAAAGAGCACAACACATGCAGAAAATATATACAGACCTAAAATGCAATAACTCTACAGTGAGAAACTATGTAGTCAAACATGAAATAAATTAACCCTATTAAAGGAACAGGGCAAGATATTAGTGTGATTTAAGATTAGTGACCACGGCTGCGTAAGACAGTTGGCGGCTAAAGGCATGTGCTTCGTATAGTAAAACGTACAGGAGGAATTTGTAATGGCCGGTTAATACAGGTGACCACTTAAAACAGGTGGCCGTCCGATAAGGTTTGACTGTATGTTGTACTCGTCTTATGATTGATGTTGTGCAATGGTATTATTTCATATGTTAATTATAATAATTTAAATATGGCTTATTATTACATTTTATAATTTTAATGTTAATATTTTTGTTAATAATGTAAATGTAACACAAAAAAATGTACTTAAAATACCTTTCATAAAACCTGTTCTGTTTTTATAAAAAAAGGAACTATTCACTATATTTTGCAACATTTCTTCTTGCTGAACGATAACTGGAATACAACGTAACTCTTTTAAGAATTGGTTAACGGTAACATAAACTTTAATGTCTTTAACCTAAACTAATGACTGTCAAAAAAACTGTAAATCCTTATTTATTTATTTTAAATATTTTATTTTGTCATAAAATACTAACTACTGAAAAGATTATTTTCATTGCGGTCGTGTTGGTATTTTATGGCCAGAAATAAACAGGAATATACATTGTATCATGCGCCTGTCCATCAATTTGAAGGCTTATTGGACAATGTTGCAATGCGCTACATGTTGCAGTTATAGAAGAGTCCTCGTCTGAAATATTTAAATGTTTACTTTCTATTAAATGCCTTTTGTCTTAAGGATATTTTTACAAATCACCATTTGCCAAATCTAGGCTCTGTCTTGGACGTTTGGTAATTTTAGTAGTGGATTAACATTTGGGGCACAGAAAATGTCCTTCTAAAGAGACTTCATGAGATGAGGTTTGTTTAAATAATCCTATGTTATATAAGTATATATCACGAGTATAGAGACATTTTTAAGTTTTTTTAATTTTGTTGAAATTCCTCTCATGAGAGCTATATGTGGAACACTGTAACATATACAGCGCACGGTAAGCTATCATCATCATCAACAACAAAAATAACAACAATTCAGCAGCAGCAAACAGCCAATGTTTCAAATCGCCGAAATAAACTTTGGGGAAATTGGGACACAGACTTATGATTTTTTTTTAAGTATAACAGTATAATTCGGATATAACTAACCAAATGGCACCTGCCTTTCAACCAAGAGGTTCGATCCCCAAGTGGGGAACTTTGTCATGACCTTTTAAAAAAGGACATACTACTGAATATTGGCCAGTAAACGGACTCGATAGTGATGCATATGAGCGTTCAGCTGTTATCATTATTCAGTTTGAATAAATTAGTGTAAATTAACGAGCCTCGCGTATCAATAGACATAAAATAGCTATAGGAAGCCGTGCTCTATAACACAGCCTAAAGTAAACGTCACCGAGTGTCCGCGCATCATTTGTGTCTGGTTTGCTTCAATCAACATTAATTAGATATATCCTCCAAGCTTACAGCGTGTCTTTTGGCAGCAAATTTAAGCATTTATATAAATATTGTATGCCATTTTATTTAACTTTTATTTTACCATAAACTAAGGTTTAAGAAAGGTATATTGCCTCTAAACCTTACAAAATGACGATATTTTTATTCAAGTTGGTTGTTCATTGTGCATCACTCTGCATATGTCTGACATCTCTCAGGAATATTGCAGCGTCTAATTTAACCACTGTTTGTCTCCACGTGACATATATTCAGAGAAATGCTATTAATTTGAGCTATCCCGACAGCTAGAACCAGTGTTTACTAGCAACAAGACCAGACAGACACGTGCTGATTACAACATAACCAGAACTACGAGTATTTTACAATATCATAGACTATATTTTTTTTTCTTTTTGAAATTGCTAGTTCATGACAACATATTTGTTTTACAGTGCAAACATTTAAATATTACATACTCTATCTAATTAAAAAGAGTAATGTTGCCTGATACGGGTCGTTCTGTAACTACTTAACTGAATTTTGGAAACATTCTCTAACTTAATTAACCTTCGTATGAGTTGGAAAACAATAATTGTTGGATCAAGAGCATTATTACTAGATCAAACAGCACAAAACTCAATATAAATTATATATTTTGGAGTCTATTTAACAGTTCATGTGAATGCCAACTTGGCCATCGGACAATCCATATTTTTTTGGTAAATATTTGACCAAAGATTGTATATGGTGGTGGCTTTTTGCCATATCGTAGTTCCGCGTAAAAAACGACAATAGACCAAAATGCGAGGCGAAAAGACGACGGGGCGAAAATACGCCATACATCGCCTTGCAAGTTGGCCTACTTTCGTACTTTTAACCCGCCACATAGCGGTACGCATGCGCAAACTATCGAGCATTCATTAGTAGAATTTGAAGAAAGGTCAATGCACTTTTATATACAAATGGTTACGAAATACTGAAAATTTAATAAGGTATTTAAACAAATATAAAATATGAGAATGACTTATGTGATTTGGGAGGCACAATTAACGGCTAAGCTTGAATATAACAGGGAAAAAAATTGCGAGGGCTTTTCTAGATGTTTTTTTTTAAGCTTTGCATTTGATACCAAAACAATTTGTTACAATTTGTCAGTTGAACATACTTTATACAGTTACTTGAAATCAAACACCGAAAAACTACGAAAGTGAAAATGAAACATTGTTCGACCTTTGGCTAAAACTGTCATCAAAGGCATGCATTAAATCGGAAAGAAAACACCTTGAAAATTCGCTAATTTATACGGAATGTCTCATCTTAAAAAGGTACATAAATGCACATTTTCGAATATGCAGCGGTATGATTTGTCTTGATAAAAATAGACAAGTGTCTGGCAGAAGGCAAAACTAAGCTAAATGGCGTTTCCAAAAAAAGTTGCCATGTGGCGGGGCGAAACTAGGTCATTTGGCAGGTCAGTGATCAAAATGGATTACCTTACTGGTGTACCGTCTTATTTTCTTGATTTACCAATCTTTAAATATGGCGTTGAACTGAACAAGAACGTTAACATTTAAAGAGCCATGCCGAACTTATAAGGTCAAATAAAAACTTATCGTCTTTTAAGATTACTTTGCAGCACTGAAATACCAGACACAGACATCGGTAATGGTCGAGGATCTTCCTGAAGAGTACCAATTAACTATCAATAATTTATTAAGAATGTCCCCTTTAAACAAAAAGCCAGTAAAATGTTTCTGTTAATATCGCTTTTGAGACTTCCCTGAGTTACCTATAATTTCACGGCATCCGTAGCTAGGTCATTGGTACACCAGTTTTGCATTACATCTATGTACATGTACTGCTCTTAGAGAATTTTTCATATGTCATGGAATTGGGAATTATGGACTGTTCCAAAGGTTTTGTAAGGTCCATTACATGTTCAAGGCCGTTATTTCTGGACTAGCGTGTTGTCTGCGATGGGTTTAAAATATTTCCACTTGATCGTTATCCTAATTATAGTTACTTTAAATGACGCCATAACAATTGGTCCCTCTTCATTAATATTCCTACCTCGTTCAATAGATACCGTTGATGAAGGGACATTCACTCCAGTGAAATTGGATAATGTTTCAGTATCAATTAAAAACATTCTGGAAGTGTAAAATACCAGATTTTGAGCCCTTCTGATCAAAATGTTGTCCTTTACTTTTAACTGGTTGAGACTGCCTTTTTCAACAACAACAACAACATCAACAAATCAGAGCATCATTAACGAGAAGAAAAGTTGCTGTTGACAATGGATATGAATGGCTATGTATAGAAATAAGCCTCTAAACGATAACATATCAACCTTTTTAAAAATTATATTCTATACATAAAACGTGTTTTTCTTTTGTCAGTATTTGTTGTCTAAATGTATAAATATCCAAGTTAAAGGATATTATAATCTACGAAGTGAAGCTGGTGGAGAGCGACTTGAAGTTAACTTTCGACAGGCGGTGTAAGTATATCGTTTATTTCCTTGACACCAGTATTGCGACGTTTCATGTTGCTTAACACTTACACTAGTTCAACTCAACTACACAAACAATTATCGGAATGCAACCCAACTACACAAACAATTATCGGAATGCAACCCAACTACAAAAACAATTATCGGAATGCAACCCAACTGCACAAACAATTATCGGAATGCAACCCCACTACACAAACAATTATCGGAATGCAACCCTACTACACTAACAATTATCGGAATGCAATCCAACTGCAAAAACAATTATCGGAATGCAACCCAACTACACAAACAATTATCGGAATGCAACCCTACTACACAAACAATTATCGGAATGCAATCCAACTGCAAAAACAATTATCGGAATGCAACCCAACTACACAAACAATTATCGGAATGCAACCCAACTGCACAAACAATTATCGGAATGCAACCCAACTGCACAAACAATTATCGGAATGCAACCCAAATACAAAAACAATTAACGCAGGACAACCAAAGTAAACGGCGGGAAAGAAATATATAAGACTCAGTGTGGTATAAACCAGTTTTCCATGGGGGGAAATATCTCTGTAAGACTCTGTGACGTATGTCTCTGTCGTCCACGTCGACAAAGACCACTTTAAGATACCGTGTCATAAGTCCACGTCGAGGAAGATCTCTGTTAAACTCATTGTCGTTTGTCACCGTCGTCGATGGCGATAAAAACATTTGTGAGACTCAGTGTCGTATGCACCAATTGTCCACGTCCTGAATGATCTCCGTACGACTCACTGTCGTAAATTCCCGTCGTCAACGTCGAGGAAGATTTCTGTAAGACTCAGTGTTGTAAATCCCCGTCGTCCACGACGAGGAAGATCTCTGTAAGACAGAGTGTCAGATGAACCCGTTGTCAACGACGAGAATAATCTCTGTAAGACTCAGTCTGGTATCCTCCTGTCGTCCACGTCGAGGAAGATCACTTTAAGATTCAGTGTTGTCAGTCCACGTCGTCTACTTGGATGAAGTTTTCTGTAAGGCTCAGTGTCAAATGTTCACGTCGTCCACAATTATAATGATCTCTGTTAGACTCAGTGCCGCATGTACCCGTAGTCCACGGCGAAAAAGATCTCTAACACTCAGTGACGTATGATTCCGTCGTCCACGTCAAGAATAATCACTGTAAGACCCAGTTTAGTAAGTCCACGTCGTCCACGTCATCCACGTCGAGAAAGATATTTGTTAAAATCTCTGTTCGAAATGCTTTTCATGTACAAACATCCTGTAATATTAGACAATGATTTAAAAAATATTGGCTAGCCATTTGATATCTTCAAAAGCAATGTTTGAAAACAAAACGCTATTGAGTAAGCGTCATTAATATTTCACCATGAGGAATATTTAAACGTAAAAGTACACTGAAAGACCGGCGGTAATGGTTCAGTTTCTAACCTCTGTGTTGTTTTTTTTTCGTAATATATATTTAAACAAGTGTTTCCCATCCGGTCATTGTACCGTAATCAAACTGTTTCATATTTTACCCTGGCAGTGACATTGACATAAGTGAACATATAAGTGCATTCCTAATCAGCATCTGGATACCCACGGAAATTGAAAATCCCCACAGTGACAATGTATTAAAGAACGTGATTAGCGTAAGTCCATGAGGATTTCTTCTGTTAATTATCTTGTTTATACCATCGCAGCATTTGCGAATGAGCGTTTTATTCTGATACAACTCAAGATTGGATAGTTGGGACAGCATGCTGAACAGACAGTGGTGGGATACAAGGAAGTCCGGGTGCGATACCTTAGCTCTTTTTCGGAGAGACCCCTTGGTTCTTTTACGTGATCGGTGTAAAGCACCGATACACGGGGTATCCTGGGTTAAACCTGTACTGAGTACACCACTTTTCCAAGCACTACCATTTTAAAGCCGAGCGTCAGGCAACGGAGCTACCTGAACCAACTTTTAACGTATTTTGGTATGACACGGCTAGGGATCGAACCCGCGACCTCCCGCTCCGTAGGTGGAATGTTAACCACTAGGCCACGGAGACGCTAAATGCCCAATGAACTCCCCCGGAAACTCGATTCATGGTTAGTATACTCACATTGTGCGCTTCGCCTCGGTCGACAGTATCTATTAAATTTAACAATTATACTATCACCAAATGCATCCAATATATATTTACAGAATTTACATTCATTGCACTTTATTACCAAGAAGTACTGTACAGCTAGTCATTTCCGGAACGTTCAAGGCATCAATATCCATATTTTGTTTTATGACCCTTATTATTGAAGTTAACTTTAAATGCCATTTGCTTGATTTTAATGTGCTTGTTCTAGTCAAGTTGATTGAAGGTTTCAAAAATTGTAAAATAATCATTATAAAGATCTATATGGACTGCTACTGATTGTTCCCCAAGCAAATATGAAATAACAGTATATTGATAACGAAACTTTATCTTCTGTTAGAGAAGTTTTCCCTTGCACGCAATTATTCTACATCAAGTATCAATGTTGATATCACAGACGACAAAATAACTAAACGAGCGTGAGTAACGGCCATATATTTAATTGATACGGATGAAGAAAGTGGTCTTAAGGTCTCTTTACACTCTCGTCTATGGGAAGGTGTCCCGACTACATTAAGGACATGTCTTTCATTTCGCAATTCATCAAAGACAACAGATTGAGATCTTCCGAATGACAATCTTTAAAATCAGGAATGACAGGGCATTAGGTTTGAGTCTTATTGATGGAGTCTAACTCACTTTACCATCATGACACGCCAGATGCAAATGACAAAATAATAGAAACATGAGTTGCATTCTTTATTTGATGCATTAGGCGCAGAGCTGTCTTATTTTTCTAATAATCGAACGTCTAGGAAGGTTTTGTCAAAACAATGAGACAATTTAGTGAAGGTTATGCATTTAATGATTCTTTATTGTTTCTAATTATATCAGTATTCGAGTGGTCCTATATGAACAAATGATACATAATGAGAAGATCCTTCGCAAGCTAGGATACATCAAGAGTAATGTGTGTGTAGACATGTGTTTCTTCTTTTCTAGTTAATGTTTAAAACTAATGTTTATAATATTATGTTTAACCTCATTTGCATATTTCCATCGATGTTTAATGTGAATTCAACCAGTCAATGTTATCTGAGAGCTGTCCGCTATTTCACGCCCGCAGTCAAGCTTAATAAAGGCGGAACCGTGGTCTAGTGGTTTCACACTTGTTTGTCAATTCAGGGAACGCAGGTTTGATTCCCCACCGCAACACTTAAAATAATAACATCGTCTTCTGATTCGGGTCCCGTATGGCAGTGGTAGAAACTGGTGCAAGTTAAAGAACCAGAGAAGTTCTAACAAGGGTTACATTCTAGCAGTGCAATATGCTCATAAATCCTTAAACGAGTAACATATCTTATCGTAGCACTCGCCTAATGGCCTTAGCCGAGTGCGAGTATCAATAAAATTTACTGTAAATCCTGTACAAACGGATGAAAATAGTAGTTACACAATTTGCAACTAAAGAATTTTTGTTTCAGATTATTTTAAAGAAAAGCAAATATGATTGCCTAATATAAAATGTTTTAAAACATCTACAACAGAACGGATCAGTTGTGTGAGTTACAAATTTCAACTTGCATTAAAGGCTATTACTGCATTTGTAAACAATGCTGTGTCTCAGCATACACAGAAATGCAAGTTTATCTTGTTAAGAGGTAAATTCAAACGACTAGCATAGAAAAGCAATATCAGGACTCATCAGAGAGCAACACCATTACATTTTAAAAATTCATTGCTAGGAGTTAAATAAAGTATATATTCCAAATCATAGACATGACTACTAAGGAGAATTATATGTAATGTATGCAACTTATGGTACTGTGAAAGCCATGTCACTAACGGGATTATGAATAGAATCCCACTTACAGGACTATACAAAGCATGCAAATTATAAGACTATGAAAAGCATGCTACTTAAAAGACTATCAAAAGCATGCCATCTATAAGACTATGAAAAGCACACCATTTACAGGATTATGAAAACAAGCCACTTATAAGACTATCAAAAGCATTGCACTTACAAGGCTATGAAAAACATGCTAATTATGGGACTATGAAAAGCGTGCCACTAACAAGACTATGAAAATAATATTTACGGGACCATGACAGCCACTAACGGGACTATGAAAAGCATTCTATTTACGAGACCATGACAGCCACTAACGGGACTATGAAAAGCATTCTATTTACGAGACCATGACAGCCACTAACGGGACTATGAAAAGCATTCTATTTACGGGACCATGACAGCCACTAACGGGACTATGAAAAGCATTCTATTTACGAGACCATGACAGCCACTAACGGGACTATGAAAAGCATTCTATTTACGAGACCATGACAGCCACTAACGGGACTATGAAAAGCATTCTATTTACGGGACCATGACAGCCACTAACGGGACTATGAAAAGCATTCTATTTACGAGACCATGACAGCCACTAACGGGACTATGAAGAGCATTCTATTTACGAGACCGTAACAGCCACTAACGGGACTATGAAAGCCACCGTCATGTTGTTGAAAGACATGCCTCTTACGGGATTACTGCAGTATGAAAAACATCCCACACATAACGACTGTGTTTTATATTTTCAAGATTTCTTAAATAGTATTCGAACACCAAAAGGATTAAGAAATGTACAATTTCAGTGCAACAGTCAACTGCCACAACATTGCACTTTAAACCAGCTTACAGAAACTTCAGATCTCAAAGAAATGTACTGGTCTATTCACTAAATAACAAGGCATAAACAATGAAATCAATGGTATTCCGTCTATGTACCCGTCATCAATGGCATTAACTGTATATATTTTAATTGAAAAGGTCCATTCTCATTCATCAGAGGTTCGATCTTGATAAATCTAACGCATAGCATCATCACTCTAGTGAACAAGAATGACATGCATGGAGACGAAATTGTAAACAACAAACCTAAACTAATCTGGTGTTCACGAATAATCAGTTGCACGAGAAACGAATCGGTCTATTTGAATAAAGTAATTGCGTTTAAAACCGACTTAATGTCTGCCTAAATCACGTTTGCGTAACGGCCAATGCATAAAACAAAACAAAATTGCCGAGCGGGATGTATCCACTCTGATAGAGTGATACTAAACAAAGACCTGAAAATGAGTCTTTTACACTTCCAAAAACTTAAATCTAGACGAGATAAAGTGCTTTTTGTAATGAATCTAGAATTTAATTTGGGAAATACGATTTGATTAAAGTCTTCTGTCAGTGCTTTTATTGGTGTCTGAATTCGTGTTCTTTAATAACGGAACGATTTCCAGAAGTGTGTAATAACATAAATAGTTTTAAAATCTAAATATCAATTTCATGGGGTTTATCTCCATCTTTTTAGAGGGAATAAATGTTTGTTAACGTGAAAAGAATATATTGTTTTCCTAAACTATTTTGGTTATAAAATCATTTATTCTGTATGTCAAATCTACGTGGATACCCTTGGGATATTTGTACAATAACTCTTTCGTACCAAACTCATAACAAACGGAACAGTTTACATTTCTATCAATTGTACCCCATGAACAATTGTTATATTTTTATCTGAGACTAGCGAGTTTATTCCCCAGAGCCAATTTAACGCAGAAAACTATCAAACTTAAGCATTGCTTGTATAACGATTTAAAATCATTTTAACAATAATTCGATATCAAATTTGTTTTGCAAAAATAACAAAACTGAAATCTACAACATCAACGACGGAATGCGCCAATTAACTTACATGTACGCTAAACGATCCACTGCGTTCATAATCTGGATGTAACGATTAATACTCGAACAGTCATTATGCATAGTTCATAGATAATTTTGGCGATATACAGAAAATAGAGCGGCAACAGCGATGCCGAAAGCCGAAAAAGTCCGCACCATTTTCTGTAGAATGCCATTATAAATTCTAACATATTTGGTGTTTGCCCTTATTTAACTAACTAGCTCCGCCTTCACGTGGTATTTTGACTCGAAAGTGTATTCATCCAGGTGTCGTGGCTTATTTAAATCAGTTGATGACTTAAATGAGTGTGGTATAATGAGAAATTGTAATGAAACAATGGGTAGTTGTACAATAAAGAAAACACACCAAAAGATTAACATTTAGGCTACTATAGTTAAATTCAACGAATTGTATACATTTGGATTATTAGAACTACCTTGGTACGATTGCATACTACACTTACTGGGATGACATCCTTATTATGTCGATCATAATAATTATATAGATTTATCAATTACACTTTTCTGATTTCTTTTTGCATGAGAATGAATATTAATAAACAACCGCATATTTTGGTACTGAATCATGCTTGCAAGGTTGCATATACAAAAGAAATGATAAAACAGTAGATGATTTAACGTAAATGTTATTTGAATATAGTAACGTAAATAGTTCAAATGTGCAATGAATACTTATTAATACGATCCGATAGCTGAGTACACATCTGTTTTAAATTTGAGTTTATGTCGTAAGCTTCGACTGCCAAATGCGTCTGAAACCAGGGTCGAATCCAACCAGTATTCGACTTTAGAGGGAGGGCGTAACTTAATCCCCCTCCCTGGATCCGCTAGTGATGGCTGTCAATCAGAGTTACTTTATGCATATGCAGAGGAAACAACAAACTATGGAAGGTACACGACTGTACCAAATCATGACAATTATACGACCATGCTTATTATATAGTTCAGTTACGTACAGTTCCTACATTATATCATTCATAATGTTATATGTATTAAATGAATTGTCATTAAATTTCTAAGTTTATCCATTTATTTAAATTCAAATTATTTAAAATAAGCAAAACATCTTCCGAAAGCTTTTTTGAGCTTTGATGAATCTAGGCCTTAGGTTCGTAAACCAATCTACAAAAAAACGTAGCCTAATTTGGGGGCAAGTATATAAATACCCATTCAAAGTTTGTGATTATGGTTAATGTGTTCTTATATCTTGGTGTTTCTTTTTTCTTGAATTAGTTTAGTAATTATTTAACTGTTTGTTAATAAATAGTGTTTGTTCGAAATGATAAAAACATTGTTAAGTACAGCCATTTTTGACTGCACTAACTAGCCTCCTATATTTTAACTCGTCCGCTTATCGAAAAAAGGTGGATTTTAGTTATATGCTTGGTGTCGTAATCGACGGCGGTGGTGATGTTGACATGGCCGAATGCTACGAAAACTTCAATGTTGACTTTATCCCGGAAAATACGATTTTCCATAAGAGAGGGTGTATTTAAGGGACGCACTTGGTCATAAACCACCAACAAAATGTTTATTTGGACATTTAGAAGACGAGGAGGGAGGAGGGCGGTTTATATTCACACAAAACGTCACTCTAACTAGCATATACCCCTTTGTCAACTGAGCAAACGGGCGACCATATGCATCCGACTTTGGTATTCTTATTTACTTCTCAATTTAAAAATGACATCTTTCACAAAAATAAATTGAATGATACCTGTATTATCATCGTATAGATTGTTGAGATTGTTAACAGCTAATAGTTATACCTCTATCCTAAGCATAGGGAGCTTAGTTATCGGTCTAACCTCTTGACTAGGTGGCAAAATACGCATTTAATTAATGCAAATGTTTCACTGTGAATGATGTTGACTATTTTCTTATGAAAGTACTAATTTGTGTCGGTATTATGCGGCCATTTTTTCTGAAACAGTTTCGTTACGTCTGGTTTTCCAAATGTGAAACTGTAATTCTTAATCTTAGAGTGTGACATTTTTGCTGAAAATCTAATATGGAGAAAGAGCTCAAACTGTTTCTTAGAATGATGTACAGTTTAGTGAAATATCCTGTTATCGATAACCGACTAAAATATACCACCAATAGCGTACCCGGTTCCTCTAATAGCAAGTGCAGCAAACAGTTATTTACAAGTTTATCTCTTAAAATAAATATAGTCTGTTAATAAAGAATTGGCTTGATCTAATATACATTAAAATAAAACTGGTTCCGCAGCCATAAGCTAAACGCCCCGTCCACTGGAAAATATGGATAAATGTTTTGCGTTTTCTTTGTATAAGCAAGACCAGCATGGTGAGTATCTTGTCGACTTAAACAAATATGACGCCAAATTAAGTTGAGATTCGTCGCAAAGGCATCACACTTGAGTAAATATTAACAAACATCATCCTAATTCATTTACCAGCAAATCACAATGAAGCGTGCTTTTATTTAATAGGATTTTCATTGGAAATTTATTGATTGCAAAAGTAGTCCCTTTTCACAGGAACAAACATACCATTTTTAGAATAAGAACAGGTTAGGTGTTTCAATAATGAAAGGTTATTCGGTCATCCCTGCCGCAAACATGTCATTTCAGTATTAAGACAGGCTTTGTGTTTCAATAATGAAAATTTATTTTGTAATCCCAGCCCATTAAATGTTATATTGAATTATGAAAGTCGTCTACAGAACTTTTTACTTCAGGCTGATAATTGTGTGAGGTAAAAATGTGTTCTGGATTTGGACAATATCACTGTTTCTGACTTCACACGTTTCTGGAGTAATGTTCAAGTAATCCCCCAATACTTGTATTAATCGGTTCAAAGTTTATAAGAGCGCTCTTCATTTCGAATTTTGTTTAAACCAGATTCTTCAGTTATGGACAAATGTTTTAAATGTGAATCATAACTTAAGACGGATTGTTGTCACTTTTAAAATGAAGTGAAAATAGGACTTTCTAACGCTAATAAGAACGTGCAAATGCACTGGCATCGAATGCCTTTATTTAGCCTCGCCATCGAAAACCATTTAAAGTTCAAATAGCACATTCGAATTAATTTTATTGTGTGTGCGTGTGTGGTGTTGTTAAATGTTGTCATCATTTTCATCTATACTTCTTGATCTTTTAAGGCTTTGTTTTTTTACAAAGGTTAATCCAAAATTTGCTTTTGGTTTCAGTGCTTCAGTTCGTCACAGTCTGGCAAATGCGCCACGTTCTGAAGTAGACATGAAATTCACATGCACACTTTAATTAACCTTTTGATGGCTTCTTCTAAGTACTTTAAGAACTTCTTAGGTAGCTTTGGATTCAGTGCTTCGATGTGTCTAATTTAATGGCATATGTACCATTTGTTTCTTTTTAGCTATCAATTTATGAGTATTAATACTCTTTAAGTGTCAATGTTGTCACCTCCTTAAATTTATAATAATATTAAATGTACTCATGTGCAACTATGGAGCATATCAAGTATAAAAGTGTACTAAAACATCTCATCTTATGAAAACATGACAGCAAGAGTATATGAGAAGAAGAGATACATGCTGACAACTAGGCTGTTTTAAAGAAAATAGAGAGTAATAAGCAAACATACCAAACAATATGTAGCGGGAGATACTTGTTTGCTGATCCTTCATATTAACAATGTGACAATTTAATGAGATGCATAGTTCATTTTAATTGCAGATAACATGAAAATATAAACGGTTACTTTCAATAAAAACATTATTGACGAGTTATGCTCCGTTGTTCAAAGGTAAAAAAGAAAACAGGCATTCGCTGGATTTGCTCCGCGGCGTTTTTTTTTTTTTAGTGTGTCTTCTCACATCTATTGCAATACATTTGCTATATATTTGGAGTATGCGTTTAACGCATTTGATTTGTGATTTGTTTTTATGTACAGGCAAACACCCGAGACTGTTTTCGATTAAAAGAGGAAAAAGATTCCCGATTGATCATTTTCAGTCTCTATCCTTATGGAAACTCAGAAAAGCTTCTACAAGAATATTTATGCGAAAAGCTACAGAAACAAGCCCAATAGCATGCATGCACGCATGCAAAGTTGCATGTATGATTTCCAAATGATTCTTAGAAAATGCTGGTTAGGGGACCCGCCATCAAATTATCTTTGTTCTCAACGTAAACATAGTCCCTGTGTGGAGCGTGTTATGTTTTTTTAAATAATTGAACAAATCTTGAACAAACATAATTCATGTAAATTATTTCATACTTAATTTGAAAACACTAGCGAGTTTTACGGAGGCGAGACATCCGACTCAGACAGATAGCAATAAATTGGTTCCAATATATATTGTTTTATATTTTTCCTCCAGTATACAAACAACGGACACAAATAACATTTCGTATAATACATATAAGTACAATTACGGTAAAAGGACAACATTTCGTTTCTCGAGAGGGTAAAACAATATGCACCAAACGACTGAAGCGTGTATTTAGTCATATATTCTGTTTACAACTTTCCCTTTGAATTAACTGAATAATGTCCTGGACCTTTCATGTGTTTTCTATTAAGTTACCGCCACACTCGTTAACCTTAATTAATTTTGCACCTCATGTCATTATGATGTTAAACTATGTCATAAACATTCTTGCTAATGCTTTAAAATGATATTGGTGTGGTAATTTTATGCGATTCTTTGAACTATCAAAACATGACTACCAGCCATTCAGAACTACCCGGCCATTTATATTTTCGAGGAAATTCTAGTCGAGGAAGTATATCATGAGATTTTTTTATTATTATTATTATTCAATATTGACAAATATTATACAACACAATACAACACAACACATTGATATATATACATATCAATGAGACATTTATATAGTGTATTTGTATTACATAATATTTGTTTTTTAAGTATTGGTGTATGAGTGATATCACATGCAAAAACATATTGTACAAAAAAATCAATATAGGTCACTGCCAATGCAGGAAGCAGTCTTTTAATCTTTCAATATTTAAGTGTTGAAATAAAAAGTAAGAAGATAATAATGTGGGAAGGTAGGACAGGTAAAAAGGATAGGAAGAATAGAAGAGAATAGATAGAATAGATAGATAGAATAGATAGGAGGTATTTATGCATTTATGTAAATCTTCAACAGATGCCGTTTGTTTTCATGGAAGTTTATTTTGTTGTTGACTAGAGCTGTTTCGCGCTCTATTTTTTCTCTTAGTTTTACATAGTTCAAAAAGGATGTAAAGGTTGGTATAGTGTTACGTTTTTCATGCTAAATATAAAAAAATATTAGCAGTATTAAAAATTTAATTATTGTCTTATGTTGTAATTGTTCAAAGATACCAAAGCTTATGGTTTTTAAGTTTAAATTGATGGAGTTTGGGTTCTGATCAATTATTCTTTTTAATTGAGACCACAGATTTTGTGTAATTCTACATTCCCAGAATAAATGTTCCTGTGTTTCGATGTATTCCCCGCAAAAGTCACATAAACTTGAATTTGAGATTCCACACTTGTATAAGAATTTGTTAGTAGGTATAATTCTGTTTATAAATTTGTATCGAAAACTTCTCAGGGTAACATCATTGATGTATCTATAGTAAGATGTGAAGATTAATTTCCATAGAGTGTTATCTATATGTCCGTCTGGTATGACCCGTTTCCATTTGTCATCTATTTGGCTGTATGTTTCTTTATAAAACTGGATTGAGTATAGTAATGTGTTTGGTTTTACTTTGCTTGTTTAGCAGTGTCTTGAGAGTCCTTTATTGGCATGGTAGCTCTCATTTGTTTTTTCATTGACTGTGGCAAACAGGCTATTAATTGATAATATTTTAGGTAATCGTTATTTTTGATATTGTATAAATATTTAATATCTTCAAATTTGTAAAAGTCTTTTGAACGATAATCAAATATGTGTTGTATGAATTGTACACCTATATCATACCAATCTCCGTAATAAAAAGTGCTACCGTTTTTATTAATGTGTTTGTTGTTCCATATTATGATTTTTTGTGTCGGTATCTTTGGGTATAACTGATTTACCTCTGTCCAAGAGTGAATGATGTCAAATAAGAACTTATTTCCACGACAAATTTTGTTAATCAAAGTATCGTTTAAATTACACTCAAAAACCAGGTTTCCACCGTATCTCTCAATAAGATTTGAATAAAATGTTTTATATTGGCTTTTGTTAGAGCGGTCTATGAGATTTATAATATACATGTAGCACCGGCATTGCTGAAACCATGTATACCTTGAGGAACACCAAATTGATGTTTCGTTCCCCATTTACCACTCCTATTTTTTTGAAAACGTAAAAAAAATGTGCGCCCGCACCTACATTTCGATCGCAAACCAGATTTTTTCAGGTGATATATTTTTAAAAGGCTTAACATAATCAATTATAATTTATTTGTTTACGCTAGTTTACGTGTTTTTGTAAAGGGAAGTTACCGATGCGTGGTGTTTTTATTAGTGATTGTTTTATGAGATTGCACTAGAGACGGAAATGAATGATTTTAGCCTTTCGATTGTAAGTGTATGTACAGAAAATTGTTGTTGAACATTTAGAATTAGAGAATGGTATTATTTTGACTACTGTTGGAGTGATTTCTATTTATCTTTTTTCTTTTACCGTCAATGTGTGACGAAATAATGTAATTTGTCTATTTCGGGGCGTACAAACAAGGTCCCTGAGGTCAATAATTCCTTTCAATTCTTGAGCATGCGCAAAGTAATTCTACGCATGCGGTGCGGAGTGATACAGGAAGCCAGTGGATTTCATGAAATCACTCAAAACCTGAAATCCATTCATAACTCATTTAATCTAATTAATAGATTATTTTCTGTGTGTATATATTTTGGAAGTGCCACATGAAGGGTATATGTTTCAAATTTTATTGAAATCTGTCAAAATATGAAGTAGTTAGAGCAATTTTTCGAAACAAAATCAAAATAGGTGAAATCCAGATTTCGAGAAGTGAAATCCACTCATAATTCATTTATTTTAATTAATAATTTTATTTTTTTAACATTTAGGAAAGTGTTTTAAAAAATAAAGAAGCAATTTCTCATAAATATATCGGAAATCGTGGTGAAATCCAAATTTCGAGAAGAGAAATCCACTCATAAAATTAACTCATTTATTTAAATTAATATTTTTAATTTTTTGTATATATATTGGAAAATGCCTCATAAAGGGTTTATATTTCAAATTTTATCGGAATTGGTCAAAATATGAAAAAGGTGCAAATCACTTCTTACGGCTATATTGACATTGCAACTTTAGCAAACCTTAGTATTTGAACTTTCGCTTTTAGTTTTTAAATACTTCCCACAGGTGCAAATCACTTCTTACGGCTATTGACACTGCAACTTTTGCAAACCTTAGTATTTGAACTTTCGCATTTAGTTTTTAAATACTTCCCACAGGTGCAAATCACTTCTTACGGCTATTGACACTGCAACTTTTGCAAACCTTAGTATTTGAACTTTCGATTTTTGTTTTTAAACACTTCCCACAGGTGCAAATCACTCATGACGGCTATTGACATTGCAGCTTTTGCAAACCGTAGTATTTGAACTTTCGCTTTTTGTTTACAAATACTTACCACTGGTGCAAATCACCAAAATTTGCCAACCGTAGTATTTGAACGTTCGTTATTTGCTAAAACATACTCTGCACAAGTGCAAATCCCTCATAATGGCTATTGACTCAACCACTTCTGCACAATTTTGTATTTAAAGTTTCGATTTTTGCTAACAAATACTTTGCGCAGGAGCTAATCACTCTTTAAATAATGACTATTGACTCACCATCTTTTGCTCATTTTAGTATTTTAACTTCCGAGCCTGTTGAACAATGTTTGAACAGGTGCATTTTAATCTTTTTTTCAACCATTGACACAACAACTTTTGCACTCATATTTAAACTTTCTGCATTTTGACATCAATACTAACACGATGTGCACATTAATACACAGCTTGCTTTTAAATACATGTATGTTATTTAATGGACATTATTTTAACTTTGTATGTGTGAATTTAAACACAATCAGTAAATATGTAGCTAACTATGTACAATTTTGTTTCATTTCTTTTTGTAAAAATGCAGTATAATTATAAAGATCATTTGAAATGTTAATTTGATATACATGCTATTGTTGCAGATTTCTTAATATTGATCACCAGTAAAATGTTGCCAAATTATTGTCCATTGTCCAGTCTTGACAGTTAAAGGCTGCAGTTCAATGTACATGCTATTGTTAACTGCTTTTCAGTATTGATCTCCAACAGCAATTTGGCCAAACTGTTGTATAATCTCTGACCGTTGAAGGCCACAGTTTGATTTACATGCTATTGTTAACTACTCTTCAGTATTGATCTCTCACAGTAATTTGGCTACACTTATACTTGTATAATGTATGACGGTTGAAGGCCGCAGTTTGATTTACATGCTGTTGTTAACTACTTTTCAGTATTGATCTTTTACAGTAATTTGGCCAAACTGTTGTATTATCACTGACGGTTGAAGGCCGCAGTTTGATTTACATGTTATTGTTAACTACTCTCCAGTATTGATCTCCCACAGTTATTTGGCCAAACTGTTGTATAATGTCTGACGGTTGAAGGCCACAGTTTGATTTACATGATATTAATTCCTGTTTTTGAATACTGCAGAATCAATTTAACCCTTTTAAGGTCAAATTACCGAACAAACACACACATTCATGTACTATTATAATAATTGTTTTTCCCCTGTGAGATATATGTTTTACTGTAATAGCTGTTGCATGTTTCTTCGTGTTCTTCGAATATGATCATTTCACACATTTATTTTCTTACATGTCTTTTTTAAACATTTTCTTTAATTTTCAATTGCCAATGTATAAAACTGTGTATAAAGTTGCTTTTTTTGTTCTCTTAATGAATGCTCATAATGTCACTCTATTGTATACCAACCTTTCCGTTGAACTTTTGTTACACAATGATAACATTCCTTTGTGGAAACAACTAAATTTATTCCATTTATAAGACTTTTCAATAATCCTTTCCTATTGCTTTAAAATTTTGACACGAATATTCCCATTCGTTATCATCGAACTGCTAGAATAAAATGTAAATAGGCTTGCACATTTGCAACAAATGTTCATTTCATAAAACTGCTCCTACGAATTGTTCTGCTTCTTTACCCTTTGAAAGCATTCATTTGTATGTTAATGTTTTTCACATTAAAAAAATACCAACATTTTTTTTTTGCATTTTATTTTAAAATTTTGAAAAATCTATTTGATTGTTGTTGTTAAAATTCTTCATCTTAAAAACTAATGTACTTTAATCTTTATTTCTCAAAACCAATCCTGCCTTTTGTATTGGACTCTTCTAAAGACTGCTTCACTGTGTTGTGCTTTGTTATATATAAGTATGTATATATGTTACATCCATTTATCCTATTTCAAACTATTCATTTAAAGGGACTGTACACCAGATTGGCACCAAAAAGGTGGGGGGTTTTGTTAAAAAAAAATACCAAAATGTAAAAAACAAATGTGTCGGAGACCGGGTTCGAACAAAATTCAAGTCAAGCGTCGTACCCACTGAGCTACGACGGCTGATGACATAATTAAGCTTTATACCTAACTCGGTAATAACACGTGGTAACACCGACTAGCAAATCACGCTAATTTAATGGAAAATACGAAATAACTGCTAAACTTAAACTATGTGTTACCTCAGTTAGTAAGTTTCAATGCATTGTACACATTAATACCAAGTTTATAACAGTTTTCGACAACTTTCTTTTTTCCGCAATTTTATCATACAGAGTACAGCTCTTTTAAGACTTGCTATTTCTCATGGTTTTTATTAGTACCTGTATATGTAATGAAACTGTGTATTTCATGTTGCATATTTCATTCTTGAAGGCCACATCTGTGTTTCAAAACCATATATTGTCGATTGCATTCTGAATATCATGTCACACTCAATTCTAGTCACTTCTTTTTTAACTAAAAAAAATCTCAACATGACTAGAACAAATTAGCCTTATATAGTCATTTATAGTGCCTATTCGTTCTAATTTCAGCTCTTCAAAATACACAAAGTGCAGCTTTTTTTTATTTCTTTAAACAAAGTTCTCATTACAAAACGTTTCAATGTATATTACTCAAAATCTGTCTTAAAGTAAAATAAAGCTTGAAAGGTGTCCTGCATTATTTGAATACGACTTGAGAACTCATCCATGTTTGCATTATATATATATATGTTATAAAACGAACCTAGGCTGATTAAAATATCCATGTGTCAGTACTCAAACCGCCCATTTGTGTTCACAAAACACTATCTGTACATTGCTAGGGATCGTTTTACAAAGTTTTAAAAAGTTACGAAGGGCGGATAAATGCAGATTTTAATCAGAATTATTGTTTATTTGATTAAACAAAGTCAGGCAATGACAGTAATATAGGGAAGACTGCCATGTGCAAGAAAACACTCTGAACTTACGACAGATTTTGGAAAAAAAAATCCCTAAGTACCCTACCTAGAAATTTTGGTAAGGATACCCTAAACAAACAATTATTTATTTTTTTGGCCTATTTAGACTTCTTTTGGGGGAATTTGTTTAATTTTGTAATGTATGTGCATTTAATCATTTAGAAATACTGTACTATATTAAATTGTCCATATGATCCATAGAATTCTGGATAATATGTAACAGACATCTTATAATTCTATGTATAGCGACTTGTACTCGTATGCTGATAATTTTTCTTAATTGGTCACCGATGCGTCAACAATTGCTTTCAACGGCACGTTTCGTTGCCTTTATGAAGCTGACATTTTCTCTTAAAGTGCAATTAAAAATGCCTGAAATAGATTAATATCATCGTTCTGCACTTGAAAAAACGATGTAATAAGTTTATTCAGTCGAACGTCCTACGCACGATTGCCATTGCACAAAGCATCTCACTGTTTTCCGATTTCAACAACCCATGAATACACTTGGGGTGTTTATCAAGGATTGTTAGGTACCGCCTTAGTAAAATGTAAATTTAAACTAGTCTGTGTGCACAACCTCACCCTTATCCCAACAATCATGAAAAAAGTAAAACCGTAAATGGTAAAACTTATCAAAGTATTATCTTTAGGAAACTTAAGAATTAAACAAATAATAATAAACGCATAGGTAAACCCCAAGATATATTTTATGATAAGGGATTTCAAGTCTATCTGCAAACAAAGGAATACAAATCAGAGTACCTTATGCAAAACAAATTCAAAGATATGATGCAGTTATTGTTTAAAACTATAAACATCTCACAAAGTCTGCCTTAGAAAATGAAAGGTTTAAATCATAGAGATTCATTATGAAAAGCATAACTGTCCTAAATCAGAGAATAAACAAAGATAAACATGATTAAAAATAAAAAAGCCAATATAGATTTGCTTAAATCTTCTTCCAAATGATAACCCTAGGTAAAATTTGGAAATTAAGTGACGCCATATGTTGAAATATTCCGATTGAACCAAGAAAACGAATAAAACATATTTGAGTCGTTGTGTGTATAAGCATGTCTCTCTCCGGATTCATGATCTCTTTAATTGAATTTGGCCATAATTTAAATGTTAATTATTTGTTTTACTACATGGTTTGTGTACTTTTTATCATGAAGCACATTTAGCTGATTTAAGCGCATGTTATGTATGTCCATCATTTGCTGGGTTTGGTTTCACAGACATGAAGCAAATTGTTTACGTAAAGACCCACACAACAGGTTTGGTATCCTCCACAATCCCACATATCACCAATTATAGTTGACCTTCTTGATATTTTGTAAATAAATATACATGAAACAATTAAGGAATCGAACTATACAGGTGAACATGCTGGTTCATTTTCAAAATTGTTATCTAATGCGTTTACAAATGCTCAACATGGTACGTTTCGTTGCCTTTATTAAGCAGGCAGCTTTCTCTTAAAGTAAAACAAACAATACATGAATTAGATTTATGTCATCGTGCTTCACTTGATAATACTGTATATTTTATTTATTCAGTACGATCAGCATTCCACAACGATGGGTAATTTAAAATACATTATATTTGTGAACATGCTCATCATCATTTAAAATTCTGATTGCTGTGGTAACTTTGCGTGTTCCTAGGGCAGGCTATACATTGATACTCTCTGTTTTCCGATTTCAACAACCCACGTTTATCTAGTCGACCTTCATTAAACGTTCGTTTCGCTTGTTGAAGAACCCACGTGTATCTATTTTAACTTCATTAGAGCATTCATTTTGCTTGTTGAACAACCCACGTAAATCCAGGTGTGTTTTGATTAAAACGATTCTAACAAGTATTTAGCAATTTGGCATGAATAAAAAACAATTGATGTGAATACTTATGTTTAATCGTGCCCAGTTTCTAACCTACTAATATTAAATAAGTTTCAGGATTTCAACTGCATACTGACGCAACTAATCGAAGACATTAGTTTGCTACTGCTTTCAAGACAATCACTTTAAAATAGGTTTAATACAGTTTGCATGTTATGAGTTGTCAGAATCTTTATTTTTGGAATACACCTTCTGATGACAATTAATGAATCATTGATGCATGCCTTATCGATCACTTTAAGGAAAAAGAAAAATAATACATCATCAGCACTCCTGCATTACCAAAAAGCATGGTTTATATTCCTTATCAATGCGATTGAATCATGCATAGGTTAGAAACGAAGTTTGTCCTGTAATCGATACTGATGAACGAGACGGGCGAACTATTATCTGTAACGAATTGCTGTTGTTCATCTAGTTAAATGGTCTATAGTTTGTTGTGTGATCATAGTAAGACCACATTTTGAGTAAAAGTATTTTACATCAAACTCCAGACTCGAACACCGTTTTCAAACACTTTTAATGAGTGAACTTATGTCTTATTGTCGTACAAATATTAGCTTTATTAGTCCTCTAAGATCTCAACGATGTAATGTAGCCTTTTGTCAAATTCTATAGCAATTCAGTAAAAGGCCGTGCTTCTCGCCTCCTACTTAAATTAGGCTAGCCGATTGGCTTAACGTGGCCAACTGATTTTTTGGTGGAACTGATCTTCTGGTATAGGTGTCAGCCTCTCATCCGATTGGTTGTTGGTTCGATCCTCACTAGGAGTACTTTCTCATGGCCTTTCAAGAACAAAACAATACCGGTTTCTGCACATGAGACGGAGTTGGAAGTTATTTTGTACAAATGAGCTAAAATAAATTAATATAATCTAAACTTCAGATGCACCTTTTCTCATGGCAAAAACAAAACGAGGAAAACTTATGTTCTTAAATTATTGATGTTTGACATGTAATGCGAAACAGAAACTCAAATATTATCACTTCTAGTAAATGTAATAAGTGTGAACTGTTTAGAAAACGGCCTTTGAATTGAGAGTTATCTAAAAGCTTCACCTTGAACTAGATGAAATCAGAATTGTTACAGTTTATGATCAATAGAGATCTTAAACATATTTATTGATAACATATATATGAAATTTTACTGTAAATGTCATCAAATTTCTAATAAGTGAACATCAAAAACAAGTGTCTAAGAATAGAAAGTATACCAGTTTCTGATCTTAATATTTGCATGTTTAAACACTATGTACATTCATATACAAACAGCCATATCATCTTTGTGACTATATATCTATTTTCCTCCTCTAATCCTGTTGTCATGTAATTCTGAACTGAGTTATTTGAAATTAATAACACACTTAGAGTAAATGCGCTTATAAATGATTCGGCGATACAGCCATGTCATTACAATACAAATGTAAATTATAACAAAGACGGACATATATCAATATATGGGTATATGACAAGGCAAGAAATTAAATAATTTTAAGTTAAAGAGGTATTCTTCTTGCAATTTGAAGGTAATATTTTATCCAAAACGTTAACACTGACTTCAAAGTACATCTGCAATCGAGTAATTCCATATAATTAAATCGTCGCGGTAGTACTAAAAGACAAGTTGTTTAAATTAATTATAGTCAAGTGAACAATATATATCTTTATACAGTTATTAAAGCAGTTGAAGGTTTATTATTCCCATGGTATCCTATGGTAAGGGACATGAATATGATTTACGCTATCACAAAGCAACTATTAGTTCACTCCTTAGAATTCAAACTTCATTAAAGTTTCATCGTATTGATTGTGTCTACTTTTAATGACACATGCTGTTAATTCAATGGAAACATTTTACTGGAAATTAAATATGGCGTGGTAAGACACGAATACCGCATGGGCCAGACTTATCAGCATACTAGCTCATGTTCCCTAGAACCGCCCTCAAAGTCACGATGTTACCATGCTTAGAATAGTTTCTTCACTTGTTAGTCAGATCATCCTTTGTTCACCACCGCCCACATGAACACTCCGCCTTATGTATGCACTTCCACCAACAAAAGACCTGAAGACCGCCATCAAAGCCACGATGTTACCATGCTTCGGACGAGTCTCTTCACTAGTGAGTCAGATCCTCCTTTGTTCGCCACCGCCCGCATGAGCACTCCCCGTTATGTGTACGATTAAACCAACAAAAAAAACGTTTCTTCTAATTCGTTAACATATTTTGCATACATTAATGAAAATAACTCTTATTTATAAGCTTAGATTGGCAGCAAAAGTATGTGATGAGACAATACTGTCCAACTCTCCAAGCATTTAAGACAATCATCATCTCTTACGTCGGGTATCGTATTTTATGTCAGACCAAGAATGCGTAGATCCAGCCAAGTTGTAGGAGAACACTCATTTTTTTATGAATTCCACATAGTGTATTGATTAATTTTTGTTGCAGCATGTAATTACTAGATCAGTTTAAATGTTCAATGAGGGTTTCGTTTCACTGAATTGTGAATATGAAGACTTTTCATTGCCTTTCTCCGTGTTTCACCAACCTGGTTTAGCAGCATACCGTTCAAATAAGATGAACCTGGGTTGTTCCATAAATATGTCATCGGGCTGATTTAGGTAGTTTGGCGACACCATTAAACAAGAAAAAAGCCCAATAATGCATTGTGTCACCAAACACGTTTTCATCATCAAATGTGTGTTGGTCAGTCCGTATTCATGTACCGTACATTATATTTACGAACTTAATCATCACACGATAAAAGCTTTTGTTATGACATGAGCATGAATGTCTCCAAAGCCTTTAAATCATTCATTAAGACAGTTGAATCAGCAAAAAGCCACGAGTAACAGACGTTGTTACAAGCAAAATGTATACCGTGAGCTACACTCAATAATATTTCTGTCACAATTCGTGCCCAATAGAGTCCCTGTCTAGCCAACAAAAGTGTCTTTCTAGGATAAACTGCCTCCGATGCCAATAACCCTACAGCGAAAAATTACAATCTATGTCTTGTGGCTGACCGACATCATCTTTTTAGAAATGTAATCAGTAATGATGATGTGTAATCATATGTTTAAAAGTCTGCTCGTTTTGTCTTGCTTATGTTGCACAAGTATTATCACCAACAACAGACATATTAAAATTGTTTTATTAATCAGAACTTAATCGCTTGTATGGTATTTGTTTTCTGAACAATTACTGCTTTGTCTCATGAACTTATTACGGAAACCTTTTGATGTGACATTATCTGACCCTGAGGTCGTCTGCATTGAGCATACGCAATAGGAAATACTATTATTGTTTTGCTTAGCATATTTGCCAACATGAGCTTAGCAGAATCCAAATTTACACAGTAAGCTTTAGGCAGACATACTAAAATATATCTTGTGAATTGCATCATAAAATCACATTACTTATGTGAAAAACTACAGAAACAAGCTCAGTAGCAAAAAGTTTAAACATAAACCCGGTTTAAAGACACTGGGTAAACGCCAAAGACATAGAACACAAAAACAAAAAATCACAAACAAGAAACATGGAGGAACAGCACAATACTCCACAAACAGCACAGTGCATGCATACTATATTTAAAAAAACTAGGTATGTTTATCAAGGAGTGTTAGATACCGCCTTGGAACGGTCAGTAAAATGTAAATTTACTGGGGGTTTAAACCAGTTTACTTGCACAAACCTCACTCTTATCCCAACAATCCTAAATAAAGAAAGAAAAAAAACGTAAAAGGTAAATCTTATCAAAATCTGCATTAACTTGAGGAAACTTAATGATACAACAAATAATAATAAACTAATAGGTAAACCCCAGTACTTCCATGATTAGAGATCCTAACTCTATCTTCAGGCGGAGGAATACAATTCAGAGCACTTAATGCAAAAAAAATTCAAAGATACGATGCACTCATTGTTTGAAACTATGAGCATCACATACAGTCAGTCTGCCTTGTAAAATAAAAGGTATAAAACTGTGTGATCATAGAGTTTCATAATAAAAAGCATCATTGTACTAAAACAAATAAAAAAAAAACATTATTAAAAATAAAAGCGACATATATTAGCTAATCTTTTCTTTCAAATGATTACCTATGTAAAATATTTGAAGAAAATGACGTCACATGCCAAAACACTCCGAGCCAGCCAAATTCGGTTTAAAGATAACATGAAACTTCAAATTCTTCATAAAATCGAAGGACTGAAAGTTTAGTAGAGTCATGTCAAAATCAAGTAATCAACAGCTACAAATATTAATTATCTGATATAAAATTATTCCTTTAAATTCTGATTAATTTTGCAGAAGTCTAAATGACGACTCTATACATTAAATGACTTTAAAACCAGATCCAGATACGAATAAAATATGCAGCGAGTTAATCTAAACGGACATTATACAGACATGCTAATTCGCAAATATCAAGATGTGTTGATCTTGTTTTTACCATTTGCAAAATTAACATAAAATGAACAAAGACATTTGAATATATTACTTTTAAGGTCGTTGTATAAGTGTATTCCCAGATTGCGGATACTGAGTGAAATTACCTTGATATACACACACGTTCCCTACTGAAGAATGGTCGCCAATATCTTTGAACTGTTCTTTTCTATTTTAGGTTGAATATTATGGAACTAATTTATCCTTGTAAACACCAGACATGCACTGTGTCATATTTAGAAGACAATGTATGCATGCATACAATATAGCTAAGTACATGCCTGCACGCTTTGCACTTATTAGTGTCGGCCCCTCATGCTCAAAATCGGATTTTAAGCTTGTTGCGATTTTAGCTTATAAGTATAAAAAATAACCCAGGTCTCATATTGATTATTTTGTCTAGCTATGCCTGTGATCTCGACACGTTCATTTGTACTACACTTATCAGAACATGCTAACACAGCCATTACAATTCGTATTATAAAGACATAGCCAAAGATAAAGATAAAGATTATTTCATTATTGACAGTTGCTGACCGTTGTTCAGGTCATCGTTTTACTTTTTTAACACTAAAAGCATAGTGGGGGTTTCCTTAATAACTGTACGAGGACAGCAGGATTTTGTCTGGCATGCAAAAATTAACGGTGTGATTGAACGTATCTTATAATTACCAGGGACTTATTAAAATATGTGATGTATGCACTCTGATAAACAAATTCATAAATAATACACAAGGAAGGAAGAAGAGGAAAATACAATCGACAATGGCATACTTCTAACTGCCTGAAACAAATTTGAAGTATGAGATGAAACCCAATCATAGATCAACGTCAGTATGTTGCTAGAAACTATGTATACGCTTTGATACGCAATACCTTTCGATATGATGAACACTGTAAATATTTGATTGAATTGTTTAATTGGTGAAAAGTCATTGGAACGTAAAGTTTATTTCATCAATAACTCCGTTACGACCTCCTAGCAATTGTTCGAACGCCTATGGCATAAATATTCTTACAGCATTTCTCACAGTCGGGATGACATAGACATCTTTTTTTCGATACGCGCTCAGTTTGTGTTAGAATGTCTGTTATTTACCACAGGATCAGGATTTAGGACTGGATTGACACATAGACGGATTTTATTAAAGGTATTTAGCGTTTTGGGTAAGGTTTGTCGTAAGATTTTTTCAGTCGAATTCATCAAAATTAGTTTCCTTTTATTCTTGAAACTAACATGAACATAACAGTATGGTACTTTACTTCATAAATATGTTCTACCAAAAACTAAATATCAAAGTACTTGGTGCGGAAAAAAAATTAGCACTGCAATAAGTTCTATTATTTATTAGAAAAAAACAAAAAAAAACACAATTTTTAATAATTGGAAAAAAATGAAAAGTATTTAACAAATAACTGGATTTAAAGTAAAACATTTGTTTTGTTTAATTTCATGTTTAATCAAATTAATTTATTTTATTATTTTTTTTGAGAAACGAAACATTAAGACGAAACAAAACAAACATTTTCATCAGTTACAAAAGATTCACATTTTCATTGTCTTGGTAATTTACGTGCCGACATATAAGGTTATCGGCCGTCATCAGCGCTTAAGTTTATTTAAAATATTCTATGAGTCTTTGTAACGTGTTTGTCATTTATTTGAATTTCATCTTTACCCTTTAAATGATAAATAAAGACGCTTTGAACAGTCTTCAAAATTCGGGCCGCGTTTGATTGTAATCAGTCGTGTTTTTCGCTTATTTGGCTGTCCCTGTACGTTTTTTATGACCTTTTATTCTGCCAATACTCATTTTCTTTCTAATGACATTGGTTCACTTTAAATCTTCCAGAAAAAAGAGCGAGATTAAAGTTTGTGTTAATTCCCATGCTGAGACATATTTTTTCTTTAGACAGTTCGCAACGAAACAGGGAAAAACGTGATTTAATATTGTGTTAATGGCAAGCATGAGCCATTAGTTTAATTGAAAAAGAGACTTATAATTACAGTAAATGAGATTGGCATGAGACGGATCATACATTTTATTTTAAAAGCAGTAACTACTCAGAAAACATGTTAAAATAATTCCATACCTGACGTGTTTTGGAATGTATATACTCAAGAAAAATCGACATTAAACTAATGTAACATAATAAAAGCAAACATTTCAGGCAGAGACACACCCTTCCCTAAAATTTACGATTGAATCAACCAAATCACAATCCAAGCACTCTAATATAGAAAATTTATTACACTTTATGAGGATAATACAAATCGAACCATTTTTAGCCATGTTTACAAACATCTAGAATACACTTTGTTTTTTTTCCTAATTATTGAAAGGCCTAATCAGGATTACCTAGCTTATTTGTATCCTTCATTACCGCTTACATTTTCTTAACTTTTCTTCTCTTTTCCATCTTATCCACTAACCAACATCGTACCCGAGTCGATTAAGCTTTCTAACGCATTTTATTTTCACCTTAAGCTAATATATGTACATATTTTAAAAAAATGATAATTCGCAACTTTTGCATTTCCAATTTATTTTTTCACACTTAAGTTTTTAATGTTAACATAAGTATAGATATCTCCTCAATCCTCGCGATGGTATGTGTCTAATTAGTATTGTCTTAATGTATTTTCCTAAAATAAATTATATTTAAACTAACATTGGAATTCTTTTAAACTTATCAAAACATATCACCATTTCCAATAATTTTTTGTTTTACAACATGAAAATAAATAAATGTGACACAAGAACCATAACATTCATATTTGCAAAATATTCAATATAATTATGAAATTATGATTTTGTTTCAGATTAAAATATGGATGTGACCTACTCTGTTGAAAACACTTCCGCGGTGGATAACGTCACGTGGGTGGACCATAGCTGGTATAAGCGTGACTACGGCAGGGTCCCACCAATATACGCCATTACACTCTACCATCTGTACCCTATATTGATGCTAGGACGTGTGGTCCACATCTTGTGGTACACCATTGGTGTAATAGGAAACATAATCTCAATGAGGATATGGTCTCAATCCCACATGAAGAAACTCAATTCATCTGCATTGTATCTCGTCAGCATAACGTTTTGTGACATAGGATACCACGTTTTGCATGGATTTTTCTATCTCAAGTATTATTGGGGACTGGAATCGGTTGGTGTGACGGGCATATGCCAGTTATGGAACATATTAAATCTCATTCCTCAGTACGCGAGCCAACTGCTTGTTCTTGGATTTACGACAGAACGACTCATTTCCATTGTGAGACCATTCCAGGGAGAGCGGTTCAGTAAGCATAAGAGAGCTCCAAAAGTGATCATCATCATTGCCATTTTCGTTTTTACCTTGACCCTACCACAAGGATTCTTTTGGGAAGTTGATGGGGATGATTTTTGTGAAATAAGCTTGCAATATATAGATTTCTATGAAATATGGTCATACATTACGGAAAGTTTTATCTTTGTAGTTGTACCAGTAACATCCCTTATTATGAATATAATTGTGCTTACACAGACCAGCCGTACATTAAAGCAGCATTCTCAGTTAAGTTGTAATGACAGGCATTCGCAGATTCACAAGAACGGGAAAGCCAGAAAACCAGCAATAAAAACTCTTCTGAGTATTTCTTTCTTCAGGATTTTAACTCAGCTACCAATTTCAATTATGTACACAATCCACAATGTTGATGTATTCAGCTTTGGGGCCTTAATGCCACTGGCGGAGATGACCCATGATCCCCAGAAAATAGCTTTCATTCGCTATTGGGGATGTCGGATGATCATAGAAATCTTTGGAGCATCACACCACGCACTCAGTGTGTTCATATTCTATGCCTCGACCAAACAGTTCCGATGTGAAGTTAAACAGATTATGCAAATATGTAAAGTGAGAGTCATCAGACGAAACTACAGTTTTTCCCTAGACTCTCTCTCCTTCAGACACCAAATTGACACCGCTTTTTAAAACGAATTCTTAAACATGTTTTTGAAAAGAACCATGCAAGCTTAAAGTATGTGCGCAATGTTTGAAAGTGTACAAACTTACACTGTATATTTTAAATATTTATAGAACACATTTCCTTGCAAACATATAAGATCGGCGTCAAAACCGAACTTGATTTGCCCACACAAGTCTCATTAAATAATATTTGTACTTATACACACATTATATTTATGACGAGGCAGCACTGTCAACTAATTTTTTCTACCATCATGTATGTGCATGTGTGGAATCCAACTATTGTATGAGAGAATAAAATATCTTAAAATGAACAAAAACGTAATTTTTGTGTCCTGAATGACATATTAGATAACGGAAATAATACTAATAAAATAAACTTTATAACTTAATTTAAACTTAATAGAATAATAATAAAATAAAATAGCCCTGGTATTGACATTTCTGACTGGTTATGTAGATTGGGGTGTATCTAGGTCAATGTCTTCATAATTCACACAAACTAGTGACTACTGACTTGTTGATTTACTCTCTTCTGTTTCTATAAAGTCATTAAAACTTCACGATAAAGAAGCATAATAAACGAATTCATAGATTCATAGAGATCACTATGTAAGTTATAACTCCAAAAAGCAAACACCGTTTCCGCGAGCCTAATTTTACCATATCTGTTTTCTGAATTAAAACCGACATTGTAGTTTTTGTTTCAACAAAAGATAACACAGACTTATGCATTTCGTTGAAGAGATTAATGCCAAGGCCCACACTTAATGTGAAACTGTCAGATATTCGGTCACACAAATGTGCACTGTCACTTTGCAAATGCTTACAAAGCATGAATAAACTTATCGGATGGGTTTAAACCATTAAGAAATACATATGTACAGGCGGAAAGATGAAGGGATTGACAGTGTGTTAAAGTTTGGGAGCAGGCAAATCCTTTGAAAAATATCCGTGCTTTTAAAACGTCAATAAGGACGTCCATCGTTCGCCTAAAAAAAACAGTTGGAATAATGGTCTTATAGTTTGTGCTTTATTGACAGGAATATGAACGAGACAATAAAACAGCACAAATGTTATTTCTTTTTTTCCGAACGAAAATTGAGTAATTGCTGGAGCTCAATAACGTTGTAATACGGTCGTTCATTTTAAACAAACAATATACTAGATACATTGTGGTGTGTATGCTTAGAAAAGCCAGAAATGTTTAATTGTGAATTTATTTCACATTAACGTTCATATGAATGCAAAGGCACATGAGAACAGAAATATCCGTAACATTTCTAAAACATCGATGGGCTGGCAGATCTGGTTGTGGACGATGCTTATTATCTGCCTTATGTCGGATTAAAATATATGTATCCAAACTCGAGTGCAGGATACTTTACTGAAATGAGGTTAACAGAGTGTCTTTAAAATATAACAAACGATGGTAAGGATATATCAGGAACATGGGTCGAAGTGAAAGATAAATGTATCCAAACTGTGCAGGATATGTTAAAGAAACAAGATATAACAGTAAATAAGTATCTATTATTACTTGTCATTGAAGGACGTTAAACAATACAAGGTTCCTTTCACTCAGCAAAATCTAAAATATCTAAAGATATAAAATATGTCACATATATGTTTTTCTTTGACAATATTCGAATAAAGAAAATAAAACCTAAAAACCCGATATGAGTTGCTCATTTAAACATCCATGTAAGTCAAAATGTATAGATGAAACCACAAATCGAACCTTTGTGGCACTCAAAAAAGTTCGTAACGTTCTACAATATATGTTTTTAAAATCTAGTAACTATTATTATAGTTGTTATATGTTGTTTATTTCGGATTTAATGTAATTTAAAAACAGCCATGTCGGGATGTTCAAAGCACCACATCGACCTTTACAACGTTGAAGCTGAATGTTTTCGTCAGACGATGTGAATGTCGATTTAAAACGTACATTAATTAACACTAGTGCAAACACAGGGCTAGCATCGTTTATGCATGATTCATTAAGCAGATCCTTGTGTATTTGTTCACAATGAAGTCACAAACGTCAGCCGAATCATTAACTGATTTTCGAAGTTTTTTTTGTCTGTTGGAATTTCGGACGGACGAAAATGTGTATAATTCATGTAAGTCTCCTCTACTTAGCGTTTTTGTATTGCATGTATTGTTTCAGTAAGTGAACTAAAAAAATGATTCTTTGTCCTATATCTAGGGTTGTGTAGGGTGACATTGGTGACGCACGAAGGTGATAGATTTGAGAGTTCAAATCCTTGATTTGCTATTCCTATGCGGAAATGAATTTTGAAATATTTCCACCTCAACATCCATTCCTTAAATGAACTGCTTTTCGGCAATTGCAAATATTTTCCGATGAACGCAACATATTCGGATATGTTCGGAGCATGAATCATCGCATATCATTATCCATGTAAATTGAAAACTGTTTATCTTGTTATGGTTTGAATTGTGTCAGCAGGCCCCGAAAAATTTAAATCAACATGTCAGACAGTGTAAATTTATGGTATGTTAAATGTATTGTTGTCATTAGTGTTTCAATTTTACGTTTTAAAGTGGCATGATGTGATCGTGTTTTTCCCGCGTTATTGTGACGTTATTTGATAAATTGCCCTGGTAAGGGTCGGGTCGTTCAATTTACAGAATGACGATGAAAAAGAATTGTTGTAAGGTTTTCTAAATGAATTGAAGAATGTTAACAATTTTTTAATGAAACAATAATTTTATTAGTGTATTGATGTCATTATCAGACTCCACACACTATAACCAGACCAACTGCGTTAATTCAATTTCAATTGTGCTTTCAATTTGCTTATTTTCCAGCTTTCCGTCTACACACATTTTGTGATTTAGTAATGTCAGTGTTATTTCCAGGTTATTTTGATTCCATTTCTTAAAAACTGACTAAACAAGCTTAAAGGTTTACAATTTGATGTCACATAAAAAATTAAATCGTCATTATGGCTTGCTTTACTCCTATTATAACTGTTATCAGATATAAGTTTTTACATCTGTCTGATCTTTATAAACAACAACGTTCACTGTTGATATTTACAGCTTGTACTAGAAAACAGCATTTTACTCTTGACAGATAATGCCAGAACAATTATTGCAGCCCACTCTTCGTCTGGCAGCACGTACTTGGACGGCACTTTGACTTACTTCTAGACGATTCTTTAGTTTTAAAGTTACATGATTAGACAACCTAATTTTTATTCTTGAACCTTGGACAATAATGTATGGAAAGACTGTCAATATTCCCATATAATCATTGCCATTGTACTCTTATGTTGGAAGTCATTACTAAGTTGATAATGCCGACGTTCCTTTACAAAGATTTAGCTTAGTCTTTGCCTTCGGTTATTCCATTTCAACTAATAAAGAAATCCACATTTAATGCACGAATTTCGTAATGTAACTAAATCTTCAATTAATAAATTAAAATAGAAAAAAATACTATCCTTATATCATTGCCATACAAGGACTGACAAAACAGTTTTTTGAGTTTTTCCACAATACAGAATTAAAAATTTCAAAAAAAAATATTTTTAAATTTGTTATGATGAACAATATTTTCCAAGAGCTAAACAAACATCTTATGTAACATATTATTTTGTTTAATTAAGGTTTGGTGAGTGGTAATATATTGTCAGAGATTTGTTCCAATCTGTTTTTTACGGACAAGTATTTCGACAATATGAATGTATTGGGTCAAAATCTTCCAGACTATTCACTAAACATTGGAGTATGGCTTCTTGATGGCATCTTTGCAAATAAACAACACCGCCAATGAAATGGCAAAAGCTAACGTCTTAAATTCTCATATTTGTTAAAACTATTCTTATATATTTATCTTAAAAAGGAAGTTGTGAAACCATTCTTGATACAACCAATTGTTCAGGTTACTTCTTACTTTTATAGACTGAATTTACTTGTTTAAGTAATATTATTTATTAAATTTGAATTCAATATAATTTTATATTACTTTATTGTATTATTTGTCAGTCTCAATGCTCATGATTTACTATCTTAAATAAATACTGCTTTAACAAAAAATGACAATTGTTTTCTCCCACCTCAGATAAGTAGATCCATTAATTTAACCATGCTAGAAATACTGATCTTGCCCACGGGTGAAGATAAAATGCCCGTATGAAACTTCTTTTTATGGTCACCACATTGTAATTACCTCCCTTGTTGAAGACTGTCGTCTGTAGCGCATCATGGAAACCTTGTCTTGTGGCAATATTTAGAACGCTAGTTAATTATTTCTCGCTTCAAATGTCACAAGAAAACAGTTTTCACACACCTTTCAAGAAATAATGCTTTTCTCTTCTTAGAACTATTTAAGACCGATCAGACCATTTACGTACTCTGAATCACTGCGCGAATATCCATGGCAACCACGAATTATCGCATATCCGTACGCAATTATTTTCACTAAGCACAAAAGAGATCCAGCAAAAAAATACATTTTTACTTAATTTTGTTTAACTGAGGTGGGAGAAAAAGCATCTACCATAGCCGCTCGTGTAAGATAGGTTCATCCCGACCGTCGCGCGGGGTGTTTTGTGGAGACTCGGTAAACCTCGTTTCCGCAAAACACCCTACGCTCGGGTCGGAATGAACCTATCTTACACTCTCGGCCATGGAAGATACTTATATTCTTCTGCTCCGTCATCGTCGGCAACAGGCTTTTTTCATAACACTGCATACATACCGTGGGAAAACACATATTACAATTAGATGCTCTTCAATAGCCCTGTTTTGGCAGTTATCTCTGCATTTGAGTGGTCTAAATGGCTGCTTGAAAATTTGTAGCGAACAGGCGGACTGAGTTCAATAAAAGCTTACGCCTGAATACATATCGGATTTGGGATAAATTAGTAAATTCAAAACAACATCTTCTTCGCTTTAAGATTCTATGTCACGCGTTGGACATAACGACGTAAAATCAATTGTTATCTTTACCATTTTTCCTTTTCACAAACAATAAATGAAGAAAACACATCTTCCGAATGCGGGCCATCAAATGATTGTACACATTCTTGTTTCGTCTCGTTGTTTGTCTGCCCCTTTTTAATACATTTTTTTATTATTTTGTATTCTGCCAAACCCCATTTTTTCATATGATTAATGATATTTTTTCACTTTGTCCAAATATTTTTTCCGAAAGAAAGCCTGATTAAAGTTTGTATTAATATGCATGCTTGGACATATTTTCAATTATACAAATACATTCGAATTAAAACGTAGTAACTTTTGAGCAAATGGCAAGCATTGGCAACGAATTTAATAAAGAAGGAGCCATACAAAACCTATTTAATGAGATTAGTACGACACGTATCACATTTTCCTTAAACCCATTTTTTCTCAGAAAACATCTTTGAATAATTCCATACTCGGTGTCGAATTTAGATTATGTAAGAACGACATAAAACTACTTTACCGTAATAAAGCAAATACCAGAGGAATTTAACAGAGATACATTCTTCTTTAATAGTTCTCGATGGTTCGAATCTTAGAAAGACAATACACATTTCAGAAAACAAAAACTGATTATTGTTGTATATTGAAGTCTTTTAGAACGGAAAAATGTTCCTTAAAAGGAATAATCACTAAACATTAGCCTGAACTCTTTGTAATTGGACAGGAAATGTCATAATATTCTCCTATTGTTGTGACATTTATATCAGCAGCGTTTTTCCCTGAGGAAGAACATTTTACGACTATTTGCCGCCGTTTTCCATTAAAGGGGACATTCGTTTCGTGATTTATATCGGACGATCTTAACCAATAAGCTTACACTGCCAATTATCTCCAAGTTCAAAATAGTCAATTTGAAATAATGATGCACACATGGTTTGTCATCCATTTATTTCGGTCATGTTAAAGACCAACATTGTTTTCCATTGTTTCTGACAAATAAGACTCGTTTTCTTGTTGGGTCGACTTTATTATCATAGATTTAAGTTTAAATTGCGAAAATCGAACATTGACAGCTTAATAGCGTGGACTGACAGTATGTCACTCTGGAAGTATAATATTGAGGTCTTAGTAGCCCGGTCACTCGAAGATAGCAGCATAGCTGCCATATTGAAGTTCCTACGCATTTGCTGACAAATGGCAAAACATGTTTATTAGACAAATAAGCAACGACACATTGGGCCATCAGTTGTTTTTTCGGCCATGTCAAAATGTCTGACCGTTAGCTTTACCACAAACTTGTTCAATTCAAATCCGTTTTAAATCCGTATTGAGTAACCATTTTTACATATGCATACTGTCAGAAATAGTTGGTACACCACCAACCGTGGGATAATATCAAGGCTAGAATTAGTGTTCTAGACCTTTATTCTAATATTAAAATCACAATAGACCTTGAACCATACTTGAACATTTTACCACATGACTAACGATGTTATTTTACTGGATTAAGAACGACGATTTTAACGAAAAGCAGTACAGTCTTCCAACGAGATGCAACCAGCTGTGCGAGGCTTTCAACGTGATGCCGCCTGATTGTATACGCGTTCAACGAGATGCAGCCTGCTGGGCGACACTTTTAACGAGATGCAGCCTGCTGTGTGACGTTTCCAACGAGATGCAGCCTGTTGGAAAACGCTTTCGACGAGATGCAGCCTGCTTAGCGACGCTTTCGTTGAGATGCATCCTGCTGGAAGACGCTTTCGACGAGATGCAGCCTGCTGGAAGACGCTTTCGACGAGATGCAGCCTGCTGGAAGAAGCTTTCGACGAGATGCAGCCTGCTGGAAGAAGCTTTCTTCGAGATGCAGCCTGCTGGAAGACGCTTTCGACGAGATGCAGCCTGCTGGAAAACGCTTTCGACGAGATACAGCCTGCTGGAAGACGCTTTCGACGAGAAGCAGCCTGCTGGTAGACGCTTTCGACGAGATGCAGCCTGCTGGTAGACGCTTTCGACGAGATGCAGCCTGTTGGAAGACTCTTTCGACGAGATGCAGCCTGCTAGTAGACGCTTTCGACGAAATTCAGCCTGCTGGGAGACGCTTTTGACGAGTGTAGCCTGCTGGTAGACGCTTTCGGCGAGATGCAGCCTGCTGGAAGACGCTTTCGACGAGATGCAGCCTGCTGGAAGACGCTTTCGACGAGATGCAGCCTGCAGGTAGACGCTTTCGACGAGATGCAGCCTGCTGGAAGACGCTTTCGACGAGATGCAGCCTGCTGGAAGAAGCTTTCTTCGAGATGCAGCCTGCTGGAAAACGCTTTCGACGAGATGCAGCCTGCTGGAAGACGCTTTCGACGAGATGCAGCCTGCTGGAAGACGCTTCCAACGAGATACAGCCGGCAGGGCGACGCGTTCAAAGAGATGCAGCCTGCTGGTAGACGCTTTTAACGAGATGCAGCCTGCTGGGAGTCGCTTTCAAAGAGATACAGCTTGCTGGTAGACGCTGTCAATGAGACAGAGCCTACTGGTAGACCATTTCAACGAGATACAGCCTGCTGGTAGACGTGCTTCCTTCGAAAAGTTGCCTGATGGTAGACGTTTCCAACGAGATTCAGTCTGCTGAGCGACGCTTCCAACGAGAGGCAGCATGCTAGTAAACGCTTTCAACGAGATGCGACCCTGCTAGTAGATGCTTCCAGCGAGATGCCGTCTGCTGGGCGACGCTTCCAACGAGATGCAGCCTGCTTGTAGACGTTTCAACGAGAAACCGTGCTAGCATACGCTTTTAACGAGTAGCAGCGTGCTGGTAGATGCTTTCAACAAGAAGTAGCACGCTCGTCTTACTCTAAAAGCGTTTCTCTTAAAAACTCATTCAAACGGATTCGTACGTTTCTTGTTTTTTTCTGTCGAATTTTCTAAATGTAATTGGTATTCTGTTACATGCAAAGGACGAAACTTCATTGATTTAAATGCATGCAAGGTTTGGTTTTATTTATAAACATTCAAGATGCTTGACCTGAACCTGCGGTGTTTAATCACGTGTTGGTATTAAAAACATGATGAATGAACCCGAACAGTCCCTTATTTTGAAGAGCATGGCATATGTGTAAGTGCTGAACATGCTTGTAAAGTTAAAATGGTGTTACAATGGCTAAGCTCTAAAACGATAAATACAGATGCCATGAAAATGTAAAGTAATGGTATAGGAAAGAATAATTGGCGTAATTTATAGCAGCTGGGGTTTTGTCTAAATGAGGTGTCAGGTAAATGAGGACTGTACTTTAAGGAGAACTTAAGATAAAATTATGACACTTTAGTAGCCCTTTCCAGCTGGATTCCCGTTAATTACAGATGTCTGACTGGTAGTTCAGTGCTGAACATCTATCTTATTAGACGATACTTAAATGATATTGAGTCTTTACAGGCTTATGTACGTGATTTGTTCTTCTCTTAATGTAAAGTTTTGGGTAAGAAAACTGAGTTAAAATTTCAACTTTCTAATAGGGTCGGAATTGTTTCGAGCAAAGCAAAGGCTTTATCAAATTGTAACTCTGGCACTCTCAGTCTCTGTCGAGATGACAGATTTAAGGACAACAAAGCATTACTTTTCATTTACATAGCTCAAAATTTTAATTAATACTGTTCAAACATGTAATACAAACTTCAAGCAACTCTGGTTTCTTAGTAAAAACTAGGCAATAACTGTAGCCATGTTGACATCAATTTACTGCCATTTAACCTAAACAAGTTGCAAATATCACGACAAACATAACTCAAATGACCTCAATATTTCAAATCACGAATGAGCGGATAATACAAAATAGTGCAATAACATTGCAGTAAACTGTAGAACTACAGTCAACAAAGAACATGATAACTAATTATCAAATCACAATAAAAGCTGGAAATAATTTGAAATTGCAATAATGTATCACGAATCTTTATGCAGCTTCCAAGATAAACAATACGGTGACGATAAAAGTTTCTTGCCAACTGAAGCAATCCCTAAAATCAGTAAATACTGTTAACAAGCATAACTTCAGAACAGATAAAGTAAATGATTATTTACACGCAATTTAACGCATCAGATTATTATTGGATTAACAGGTATGAAAGATTAGTATGAAAGTTAACCATAAAATGATGAAGCAATTCCAAATGTTAACAATGGTCATCTGCATTTGATCGCAAAAGTGTTACAATATAAGGAATGTTTTCAGGTACCAAAATGATTGACAAATTCCAATCGGAAATGTATTGCGGAGATTGTTTCTATTTGACGAAATATGTTTATTTTGCATTTTGTCCTCTGGAAGTGAATTAGCGTCGTCCTGTTTTTTTCCTTATGGTTCTTGTATATACACATGCTCCTGTTGTTCTTTTTTGGCCGTTTGGCCTTGGTGTATGTACTCGCCTGTTTGTGACGTCTTTTGTGGGCCATAAACCATGATGTATGTACTCTTCTGCTTGTGTCGTACTTTTTAGCCGTCTGATATGTACTCAACTGCTTATGTTCTCCTCCTTTGTCAATATGACCCTAGTGTATGTACACACCAGTATCTGTTTCTTCTTTTACCATATGGCCAGGGTATATGTACTGTCCTGCCTGTGTCGTCAATTTATGGTCATATGGTCTTGATGCATGTACATCCCTACATGGGTCTTTACATTCTTTTTAAGACATATGGTCGTGTACGTATATACTCTTCTTTATGTATCGTCCATTTTTTAAAGATGGGCTTGATGAATGTACTTGACTTCTTATGGCGTCCTTTCTTAAAATGGTCTAAGTGTTTGTACTTGCCTTCTTGTGGCGTCCTTTATTTACATGTCCTTTATGATAGTGGTCTTGGTTCTGTACTGTCCTTTTCGTGTCGCCCTTTATTATAATGGTATTGTGCATGTTCTTGCCTTCTTGTGTCGTCCCTTATTATAAGTATGTATCCCCTTTAATGAATGAAGTCGTTCAATTGTCGTAAAATGTCCTCAGGGAAAAACGCTCCTTACATAAATGTCAGAATACTAGCCGGTTAAGATGACATTTTCTGTCGAAGAATATTGGACTATTCAAATGAGTTAAGGTTAATTTAGCGATTATTTCTTACTTGTTTCCGTTCTTAAAGACTTCAATATACAACAATAACCAGTTTTATTTCCTAAAATGTGTGTCGTCCTCCTAGTATAGAGCTTAACCAGAAAGGCATGTAATATCACGCTAACGATCACATGCAATACAAGGTTAGAATATAGCTGATCCGGAAAGGCATGCTCTACCTCGCTTTTGATCACATGCCATTAAAGAGTAACATTCAGCTTTAGAAGTAAAGCATGTTCTAACCCGCTTACGATCACAGGCCATGAAAGGGAAGCGTAAAGCTTTACTAGTAAGACATGGTCTAACCCACAAAGAGCTTTACTAGAAAAATACACGGGCCATGAAAGTGATTAACATAGCTTTGCAAGGAAATGGTTACACATTTTTGAAATAGGAAATGAACGTCGAAGAAGTCTTCAAGATGCGATATATTTGAAG